>NW_028278358.1:0-300000 GCF_059751315.1 Micrasema longulum
TATGCCAGAGGTCCTGGGTTAAATTCTAGGCGACAATAAATCGTAATACTGGTCACCTTATTTCCGCGTAACAAGAAGGCGCTGGTAGAAAAATAGTGAAATGATATATTTGTTACTTGGATTCATGGTGAATCATATTGTTTTAATAACAACCCCGTATAAAAATAATTATAAATAAATCTTAATATTTAATTTCTGATTCTTCAGATAAAGTGTGTGGATTTTCGAATTCCATCAAATTTATGAGTTGGAAATAATGGCTTTGAAACGGCGAGGGACACCCCCTCCCACATGTGGTTTATGGGTAGGTGGGTGGTAGTAGGGTGATGGGGGAAGGAAAGGTGGAGGGGGAGTAGATAAAGTATAATATTAGGAACACGAAGTGACCGAGAGGAAATGAACTCCCCTGAAATGGTGTGTTCAATTCATCCCTTAAATTATGTATTTTAATATCATCCCTCACACCTGACATAGTTATCTGATAATATTACACTACCTTATAAATAATTCATTTTTTAACTACATTTAAATAAAAAATATGATAAGTACCATTATTTAATAAAGACGCTATAAAATAACTGTTTTTTTTTAATGAACGTCGAAAATCTTTTCCGTTATAAAGATGATGAAAGTAGAAGACGAGGACGACCGAGGAAGATATCGCATTACCAAATGCAGCCTATACGTGCATGAAAAGTTATATAAATGTAGAGGAAGCGAGGCCTGTATGTACAGACAGAGTGATGTGGCGTTATATTCTCTCTGCTCACAAAAAACGGCATGATTGTTTGATTAAAAATCCATTGTACATGTCCGAATAGCTAGGATTTTATTCAATTTAAATTTTGTACACCGTATTCGGCTATTTTTTTATTACATACCTCTAAATGAACAAAATTAGTATTGGCAGGCCTGACTTTTCTATGCCTACCGGTTTCAAGACATACCAGTCTCTTTGTCAGGACGTAATTACACTAACACTCAAATTCCACTATTCACCTTCACCATAGTAGTTACACAAAAATATAAAACCAACGTAGGTATAGTGGTTGCGCCCCGTGTACTTCGTATATGTGTATTGCATATTTACTTGTAGGTTGCTGTGTTAAATTTATTGCTGCCTTCTGAACCCTAGTGGAAATGTTGATATTATCCTACTGTGGGTACAATATTTTTCTCTCCGGCCCAATAAGAACTGAACTGTCAACGAATGTACATGTAATTTGATATTTCCAGCGCCATCGCTAACAATTTATTTTAGCTATCAATAATTCATTCTAATCCACTGTGTCGTGTTATCGAAGAAACCGACCAGTGCCGATCTGACCACAGGATCTGATAGAGCCTGCCGCGAGAGAGAAGTTAGAACATTATAGTTGGAAGAAGCCCAATACAAGGTAGATAATTGCATTAATTTGTATTGGGGTTCAGTGGTAAATTAAGTGAAAATAACACATAGCAACGCCAAATTCAGCGAACCAGCAAAAAAAGCAATATTCAAGCGTCCATCTGCTATCTGGCGAGTGGCGCGATCATACAGAGACGTCGGTAAGTGGTTATATATGTACAACCATTTACTAACAGTAAAAAAATAAAATAAATCCGTTCGTCTCTGTTGAGATATCTCATCATCTTCATTGCACGTCTAATGATGCATGCATTGGCGCACCGGCTGCAACGTATATTGATTTTTTTCTGCATGGAAGTATGATGATTAGACTTACGCTTCGAATGCCAGAATATATTTTATGTCAACCATGTCGAGAATCGATACCGAGACCTATTGCATGGTAGGCAAACGCGCCGACTATTTGACTACTAAGAGTTGAAAAACATAAATATTTTTATATTTCATTTATAAAACCCCTCTTAAGACCTAATTTAATTCTTCACCACAAAATTTTTATCCTCGGATATAATTTACCTAAATTTATGAGTACAAACGTTAATATTATTATTTTTTTATCATCTGAACGGAAATAACAACAGTAAATCTAACAGAAAATTAAATATTATTTTTTTAAGTATACTCTTCTGTATTGTTTCCTGATGCTTCTTTACCACTTAGCAATGTTACAAAAAATGTTCCTGCTAATGTATCCGGTAAATATTTTTTCAATTAAACCGGGGGCCCGTAACATCAACATTACCACATTAAGTTAACTAGAACACAGAAAACCGTTTAACTAATTCAGGTGTAACATTATATTCCGGTCTTTGTGCAAAATGACAATTTAAGCTAACATCCGTTTGCATTTCGAGGGGAAGAAATCCACATGGGCGGTAAGAAACGAAACCTAAGTCGAGCTTAATTATTTTTTATTTTAATTTATTAAGTATTTTTTTACTGCAATATGTACCATTTTTTTTCTGCCAAAAAATATGTTTTTGAATAATTTCATTTATTTGTAATTAAATCAAGACTTCCTATGTACGTTTGCAAAATACTAATCCTAATGCCTATTCTGCCCTCATAAGCAAAAAGTACGCTTATATGACACTTTTTTAGTATTTATCAACTTTATGTTATACAATTGAATCTAAACTACCTGTGTGTGTTTACAAAATACTAATCTTGATGTCTATTGTGCCCTCATCAGCAAAAAGTACGCCTATGTAAAAGTCATATTTTGTAATAGGCATGACACTTTTTTTAGTATTAAATATAGTTAGTAATACTATAAGCCTCAAAAAGTGGCTTGGTGAGTTTTTTTTGTATTTATTAGATATATTCCTTGTTTGTTTATCTTATTTTTTATCCATTTGTACTTTTACAAAAAAAATATTAAAATTTTGGGTTTGAATATTTTGCGTAGTTTAATCAATTGAAGGAACATTATAAAACAAACCACATTAAAATAAGCAAAAACAATTTATTTTAAAGTGCTAACATTTTATACCAGGATAACAGGGTACCGAGCTAGTGACACGCGCGAGGCTGTTATATCTAAAACGATATTGACTCCTTGTAATATCCTTGTACATCACATACATTAGCAGTTCTGTAGCGGAGACGGTCAGGAAATGAAACAAAAGACGGTTCTTGAATATAAATCGTCCCCTTCCATGACACGAGTTAATGCAACATTATCGCGGCTCGGGGTGGGATGGGACTGTAAGGGCGGGGGTGGCCGAAATGAGGATATGAGAAAATACAAAATACGTCACGATAAACGAAGCGAGGAAATTCGCAGTTTTTACTCAAGTAACAAAAACAAATTATGGCATTAAAAAGAACAGTTATGTATTAAATTCTAGTTCTGAGACCAACCATTTCAAAATTATTAAAATGTTATCAACTGTTTGGTAAAGCGGTTAAATAAAATTAGCAAAAATAACTTTTCATTACATTTCTGTTATTTTTTTATTTAATTTGTATTTTTGTGTCATTTGCATAATTTCAAAATAGGGCATTTTAATTTTCATTTTTTTTTATTTATAATGGATAAGGCTTAGCATAATTACGGACCGTTTTCACAAAGCGAAATATCTAGAAAAAAAACAAAATGTGAAATATTTTTTTTGCAAAACGGCATATGTGCAAGATTCAGCGAGTCGAATTGGATTGGATTATTATTTAATTGTTTAATAATATGATAATATTTTGTACATACATAGCTATGTAGGCATATCAAATATAACAAAGAAAACAGTTAGCAATGATTTTGCTAAAAAGTAAACTTAAATGTTTTATTCCTCACTCCATCTTAAAATTGGCTGAGCCATGTTAGATGGAGACTATCTTTACCAGAGAATGCTCTGTATTCACTTGTTTTATAGAGATTCCATGTTAATAAATATGTATACTTAGATATGCAATAAATTTATAAAATAAAAATAATAAAATTGTTTTTGTGAAAATTCAGAAAAGTTCCATTTATTCTGTATTATTGATTTCCAGTTTGTACGTAAGTGTGTAAAATCTTTATTAAACAGTGTTTTTTTTTTAAATTTTAGTGATTATTTTTTCACTATAACAAAACCTTCCCCTGAAAATTGTACGTTTTGTAGATATTTGTGAAAATGGTCCCTAATTTCAAGCTTTTTTGTACTTATAATTTGTCTCTGTCTTTATTGTGCAATGCATTTGTTCTGGATGCATAATATTTATTGCCCACGAAAAATATTAGTTTTCTACATTGAATTTAAAATAACCAAATTCAATCAAGATACTCACAAACTTGGTTAAAAAAACTTTTCTGCGCTGATCTGGTGTGGAATTAAAAAAATCCAAGCATCTTCACTATCCAATGTTTGAAAAGAAAATTAAACAATACATTTACTAAAGATCGTTAGCTCATGATTCAGAATCGATGGTATTCTGGGTATCGCATCAAACGTTGCATGACACCATAATTACATTTTATAATTTGTATAAAGCCATTTGATTTGGTCATGATATTAGGGATGAAGGAATCATCAATCAATCCGGTTAATGATCTTATTATATTCATAATTCCTTACTCACCTATTTTTGTGGGATATTTTGGTGAAAAGATTTGTGAATCTTCGGAGCTTTAGAAACTCCATTACGGACTGACTGACTATAGAATATGGAGTATAAATAAAGTAAGGATAATCCTCACAATATTTTGACACGACCCTTCATCGTTTCTAACCCTTTCTGTACTGAAAATATGACCTTAATGATAACAAACGTATTTAGTTTATTTTTACTTGTATTTAAAACACAAAACTTGTATTTAACTATAACAATCTCATCGCATGTTCAATACATTAACATTTGTGTAGCGGAGACGATCAGGAAATGAATGCATATTTGGCTACCATACACTGTACACCGATTTCGATATTTAGTAAGTTGTTTATTAAATACATATTCATCATATTGCAGCTACGAATGTGGAATGGTCCACTCATAAAGGAGGCAATAAATTAGAGTGGTGAAAGGGTTATCTCGTTACTAGAACAAAAATATAGTTTATGTTGTAATATATGTTAGAAGAGCTCTCTCAGATAAACAGGTGAAGTGTGATTATTCCATATATTGTGAAGAAATGATAGAATGTAAATGTTTCTTCTATGCCTGATACTGAGCCAGTGTAGTTGCATGCGGTATTCGGTTTTATTATAAATTTTATAATTTTATATTTTAAAAATTATTTCTGATTATCTTTTTTGTATTGAATTCTTTGGAATTTGATTATTTATTACATTTACCTTTTTTTTCTAGATTGTTATTCTATGTCATAATAATTTGATCTATTTAATTTTACTATGTATTTTTATTGTTATTTATTGTGGCTTGACACGGGCATAGCCTAAAAAGCCTTAATAAGTTCATAAATATTTAATTTTGTAATTTCGAATGAAATAAATAAATACATTATGTTAGCAGGTTATGTATTATTGGTATCTAGGTATCTATTAATCTCCAGTTGATTTCCTTTAGCAGGATTTTTACCTCGCTGAGTTGCAAATATCGATTAAAAAAAAATATCACTAAAATCTCTTTCATTATGTTTTACTGTATTATTAAAATATATAAACCGAGGTGTTTTTATTGACATTTTTATCAAAATCACTTACTATGGAGTTTTATAAAAAAAACGAAAACCATATATATTAATAATTTGAGATAGGGACAAACGAATCTAGTAAATGTAAATTCACCCTAATTTTACCGTGCTGTTCAGATTAAGATGATATTTGTAAAATAGGCTATTCTCTGTCGGATATCAGGTGGCTGGTTTATTTATTTGAAAATTCTCGTAATAATAAACAGACTTTTGTATGTATACATTTTTCAGCAATATTCATGATAAATTTAAGAGAATATACACTGCGTGAATTATCATCGTAGATATATATATTTTTATCATAAAAAATGGGAAATTTTTCTACGTCGTGCCGTCCATTATTATCACGGCGCTTTTCAATTTGCGGTGAATTTGTGTGAGATTCAAACAAATTATCGCATTTAAAAGGTAATAACGTTAAAGTTAAGGGTTGAGGGTTGAGGAAGCGAATACAATGGGGTGGTGAAAAATTGCGTCACATAATCTCTAATTTATATTCCGCTCGCGTATCACTTTATCAAACATCACGAAGTGTGTTGACGGACCGGGCGGGCACCCTAGCCCGGCATGGCGGGGTAGCGCCTCCCCCGGATGATGGATTTTCGTTTCTTTGTTTAATAAACATGACGCGCCTCGCAGTCATCTCCGAATGTCACTGCAGATGAGATGTCTCTCGATCCAGATAGGACGAAGAGTGACGGACCTGAAACACCTGTCTCCGATCGCCAGAAACATCATCATTTTTCACTGAAAAACGGAAATTTTCTTAAGTCCAAGTGACAAGAGGCTATTACTGCTTATTGACATTAATAGATAGATGAAAATTATCATTTTTCTTATAACAAATATTATTTATTGGAACTCCGTATATTTATTTTATTTACTGATGTAATTCACTTGAAACGATTATGTTAAAAAAAACATACAATAATAATTCTTCATTTTAATTATAAAAAGTTTACGTAAGCCGTAACCCCACTCCTCAAAACCCACATCCCGTAAACACGTATTTTAGGCACATTTTTTTGGTGTTTTTAACCCCTTCGCGGTCCTTGATAATACGTTATACTACTTGCTGCAAGGATCATCATTTATACAAAAAGTATGGAAAAATCATATTTATTGCCAATTCTTTATTTTACAGACGCTCTAGTATATTGCACTTTTTTTTTCTATTTCGCTGCATTCAGTTCATAAAACTTTACAAATAAAATAATCTTCATAAATGAACATTCAAAAGTGGTAATTAGGTTGCACCAATGTGCATCTATTCGATCATCGCGAAACGTTTTTGACAGGTTATGCTTTAGACTGTGTTTTCATGAGTGTTATAAATTAATTGTAGACAAAAAAAGGAAATTAATAAAACATGCATTATTATTTATCTTTGTAGCATAAAATATTTCATTTAAAACTTTAATAACACTTTTTTGATCGATAAAAAAATGTCTCTTCCGCATCTAGATTATTATATTAAACTATGGCCATTTTTAAATCGAAAAAACAATACTCTATAAATAATATTGTATTTAACTGTATTTCCATAAATATGTGTCATTTTGCTAAAAAAATCGAATTTAAACGTTTTATTTTACTTTAGTCTTGAAGTTAATATTTATGAAAAAATTCCACCGATGAAAAATTAAGAATATTTCATAACAATGCTCAGGTAAATTCAAAATTATTTTGATCGAAAAAAGGAAAATGTCCCAGTTTTTATGTGTTTTATTTATTAACCTTTTTTATTTAAGAGATTGTTTAAACGTTACCGTTATTTTCAATTTTAAAAAAAGAAGATGAATATAAAGTGGAGATACATATTTAGTGATATTTTGCGTCTTTGCCACCATGTATTTCCTTTTCCAAAAAATCTAATCCGTTAAATGTAATAATATATGAACACATCTAAGTGTTTAAAATATAATTTCATAGTTCCTCACAGTCTTGCCCGATAAAGGATTAAGCAAAAAAAGCACTACATATTTACAAACTGTAATTATGTGATCCGCAACAAAATCATCAGAAACCAAAATCCTAAACGAATGTTAACGACTCAATGGCTAATCTTAGGAAAAAATCTTAAAAAAGAAACACAAATGGAGATAAGTCCGCCTGGTAGTGTAGTGGTTGACGCATTTGCTTACCAATCCAACTTAACTAAGTACTTTTTTTTTTTTACTCTAATTTAAAAGCAATTTATTTTATTTAATTATTTCGTCAGAACCAAAGTTTTTTTACTTAAAACATAATATAAGAATGCTGTATTTTATACACCAATAAACAAAACATCAACCTACAGATAAAGGTCACATAGATTATAATATATAATATAAACTTGTGATTCTAATAAATTCCAAATATCTACATCTACATTAAATTTATTAACCTGTTTCAAGTCATTCTCCAAATGCGATTGATTTTCCGTTGTATGCGCATGTGTGCGTGTGCTAGATCATCTCATCATCATAAACATGTATGTATCTGTTACAATACGACCGTAGTGTGAATGGACCACCGAAGGTAATCTGATAACATAATAATATATTGAATAAGATTTAATAGAATTCGTTATTTATTACTTTTTATATTATAAATTTAAATTTTCTTCATATTTGAATTGGAGTGGCATAAAGATAATCGTAAATTTACTTGGCAGATAAAGATGTGCATAAGAGGATAAAACATATTTTCCATTAAACATATGAATTGTTTAAATGCTTAACAGAAAATAAGAATAATATATTTCATTTACAATCAGATGATTTTGATTGTATTTTTCGTAAAAAACGAGGCAAAGTTTTCTGTCGTAATCTTAATTAGAATTTATAATCCCGTTGTTAATATTTATTTCAAAATTTTTTTTTTTTTCAATTACAAAATTAAATAATTAAAAAAAATTTGTTTAGGCTTAGGATTTAGGCGTAGCTGAATATTTGTAAACAAAATATCCAGTGATTTAGTTTGCCAGCACGAGTACTGATTATTTTTTTTTAATTTTCAATAGAAATCGTTCTCCGACCATAAAAATATATTCGTGCAAGTTGTTTCAACTGTTTTTGAAATGAAAACGTTATTTTTATTAAAATAGTAGTATTAAAACATATTTTATTTTACCACTTTATATATATATACAGTTTTTATTCATATAAGAGCGGGCATATTGCCTTAAGGCAATTTCTTCCTACCTACCCAAACCGTTCAATTTGAGAAAATTACAAGTATATGAACATATTGAATCTTACAATTTTATACAAAATTAAAAACATAGATTAAAAAAATAAAAATACATACAAAAATTAACACTAAACTATGAAGAGAGGAGAGGGGATAGGAAGGAAAGAAGAAGGATAATGGACCAACTTAAATATTAAGATAGTGACTTTGGAATCTTGACTTAAATGTAAATAAAGAAGTGGCGTCTCTAACATTAGTGGGTAGATTATTCCACAATCGAGCGGCTACTACTGTAAAAGGGGAGGCAAGAAAATAAGTGCGATGAAAGGGTATTAAAATATCATCAACGTATCTAATTAAGTACTCACCTAACAATATACAATCTCTTAAAGTGCCGACAACTGTATATTTTACAATAAGCATTTTTTTAAAAATAAATATTAAAGACTGTATTTTTTCAAAATAAATTACTTTTTAATATCATTGTTCTTACGATTGGTTCGTTTACGGTAAGCAAACCAGATAATCCAGATATCCTTCACAGCTCTCATATTATTGGTTCGTTCATGTGAACCAGTGACGTCATTCAAAGTAGTCCATTTTTATTATAATATTTTAATGATTTTTTTCGTACATTTTCAAGAAACTTTGCCATACAATTAAATGCTCTAATTTTTACCGAGATCAAGAAAAAAAAATTGTATCCAATTTCCCATAGGGTTAAAGTTCCTCATTTTTCACGAAGAACTAAAACTTTTAAAAAAAGCATCGACACATTACGAGAATATCAAAACAATATTATAAAACGAGACAAACACAGTCGAGACTACGAGAAACCCGGGACTAAAATTATACAATAAATTACCAGACAAAACTAAATAAAAGACTCAGACAACCTTTCCAAAATATGTTTAAAATATTGTCATTAATAATAGAATATGAATTTTTAAAAAATATATATTTGTAAAATAAATGTAAACCGTAAGGGTTTTTAAATAAATTTAAAAAAAAAAAAACAAATTCTTAATTTTTATTATGGCCAATTAAATAGGTACTTAATATGTGTAGGTATTTATTTGATCAGTAAAACGTATTATCCTTGCAAGATGTGATACGCTGATACTGCGTTTAAAATATTGTGTGTCGCGTTTTATGGGGTGTTGAAAGGCCGTCTGCAAAGCCAGAGGTCAGAGCAATAAATCAGAACAAATAATATTATGGGCCCGGTACCAGCACCCCACACGGACGCCTGCGGGTACTGCCTATGCACTATACCTACACCCTACTACAGAAATACTATTGAGGTGTGTATAGAGTATGGACACAGTATACTCATAACTGCGGACAGGTGTGACCAACAAGCTTCAGAATAAAAAAACAAATTTCATTTATTAATTCATGGCAATAACAATTCTGAAGTCACTGATATTTTTAACATAAAGTTTAGTTTATATAAATAAAATCTATTAAATAATTTCAAAGATGGTGAACTGTGAATACGCTTACTTTTGTATCGGTACTATAGTGTATTTACGTGTATACTTAATTTTCTAATTAAACCCATAACAACAGAGATAAATAAAATTTTAGAGAAGGTAATATAGAAGTCTCGGCATCTACAGGGCTTATGACCTGTCATTGACTGGTTTAAGTGGCCACTTTACACACTGTGTAACATTCACCATCTGCCCAAATCTTTTTTTTTTTATTTATCTCTGTTGTCATATGTTAATATTAACGGCTCCCCAGGGAGTTGAATCCAGTCCTTGTCTACAAAAATTTAGACAAACTCAAAATATTGTTAATTTTCTAATTATTTTAATTATACATATATTTTTTGATTTAAAAGAATTGTGGATTTGATATACTTAAAAAAAGGAAATCTTTACTTTTTAAAATTTAAAATTTTAGTTGCAAACATTGTTAAATGTTTTTATTATTTAAATTTTTGTTACTTTATTTTTTATGATCTATATCTGAGCATGTTCTTTAAATAAAACTACTCTGTTATAGTCGAAAACACCCGTCTAGGCTTCTGTTTCAATTTTGCACACAGAAATGTATTTTTTATCTGCCTGGAGACAGATCAAAAATGCAATACTATGTGGTTAAAAAGTATATAGAGAATCATCTATTTTTTTTTACTGGTTAATATAAATATTAGGTAGTTTGACTTGTAGCGTATTGGTCAGTTTGTTTGTTTACCGCGCAAAAATCCTCGGATTCAACTCCAGACATGAAATGTTTATTTCAAATGTGTTGTCCCACTACAATATTTCAAATTCCCTAGACTGGTTCCTGAAGCGTACCGATCATCTTTCTTTTATAAAAAGAATCAAGATTGGTGTACCAATGCAGTACCCTATACACCACGGTGCGGAAAGGTAAAAATGATGTTGATTAAGACTGTGAAGTAAATGAAGATTAGTATTTTGATAGCGTGTTACAGGAAATGTCCCATGCATGAACACTGCGCGTGTCCCATTCAAGGAAATGTGTGATTTTTAGAAAAACCAATAAGATTATAGTTTTGATAGCCGTTTTCAACGAGTTCTAAATAACTTACTACTAGAAAATGGGAATCAAGTTGAAGTAGAGTGGAGTTCGAACCTCGAAACTGTGATCCTTGAGTCCGCGACCACAGACCACAGCCATGGGACCACAGCCCGGTTCAATTTGTTAAATCTTAAATTAAAATATCCTTATAGAATCATTCTCAAATATTGTACCATATATTATATTAATCGATGCACCTGCTACATCTGAAATTAAATTGAAACAAATTACCACAATGAAAATTGTTATTTAACCAAAAAACTTGAAAAACGTCTATCTAGCTCGCTTCATTTCCAGCAGAGTCCTGCGGTTAAAAGTAAATACCTCTTTTATTGTGGTGCTGATGTAGCGTGTTTTTTTTTGTTGAGGCAGCAACTTTGGCTAGGAGAGGATTGTCCCATTCATGGTCTGTTCCGTTAATGGGTACTCTCCCCTATGCCTTTAATATTCCTTTTTAAAAAAAAATAGTTTAAATATTTAACAATTCATTTTTTTGTTGTTTAATATTTATTAAAATAAGATATCAAATAACCAATATGATCATAAAAATTGATGGGTGTGCTTGTACCCATTTATTTATAGAAAGTATTTCTATTGTCTTTCTGTGCTGTGAGTGAAATTTATTTAATACGTTAGTATTTATTTGTTAACTTTATTTTAATGCAATTAATATAAACAAGCATTTCAGACAATTATAATAAGCATATTAGATAAACTGTGTGATCTGACAGATTTTTAAGTATATTATACGAGTACATATGTAATTAGTTGATATGTATATGAATAAAGGAAAACCATTTGCGGTTTCGTGATTTATGTAAACATTTTAGTTTCGAGAAAAGTTCTTTGTAGTGGTAACGCATTAATTATGTCACATTATTATTTTATCCACAAAATTAGTATTTCATTCCCCTGGATCTGCGGATGGATGGAGGTGTTATGTGTAAAGCGGAAAGATGCGATAAAGTCGTTTGTTGCATGGTGTTGAAAAATAAATCCGGTACGACACCAGGATCGCAGAAATATAAGGCGGGGAAACAAATTACTCTGCATTTCAGGCAGATCCCCGGAGCGAGATACCCGGAGTACATGCTGAACGAAGAGGTGGCGAAAGCTGCCGGAGGGCTAGGTGTCGCGACCCGACTAAATAAACCAGACGTATTCATGAATTTAGTACCACCGCACCGACGCAATAAGGTTCGAGAAGTCGCGTTGAATACTCAATTAAAATACATTATTTGTGGCGAGGTTTTTAGACGTGTATAGGAAATGAGATCAATACAATTTAGACTCTGAACATCTTTGGCTCACTATGTTCCCCTAATCACGAAATGAGAAATAAAAGTTTAACTTGGATCTCACCAACATTGATGCACGTTGCATCGCTACAATGTTACCAAACAGTGGTTGAAGAATGATTAAATCAGAGCATTTCCAGAATTTTTTAGAAATAAAAAATGATATTCTGATCTTCCGATTCTCAGATAATACAGTTGTAAATGTTTCTAATTATGTGCCACTTAGTACAAAGTTATTTGTGTTGCCGGGAATTTTATCGCCCAGAAACCTCCTGGTTCAATTGACATGTTACTCGCTTCATGTTCTTGACGCTTGTTGCTATTTGCCTTTCCTATTTATCATTTGATACGGACTCGCAATCACTGAGCAGCTAAAGTATATAAATAAATAACGGAGAGAGATAATGCATCAGTTGGATGTCTGCAGAACACGAGGTACACGGGGTGCAATTAATTCCCTGTGGGAACTGAGAGCCCGCAGTACCGAGACCGTATGGCTTCACCTATCGGGAGTGCATAGAGAGTAAGGAGTAAGGAGACCCCGTGTTAGGTGTTACGAGGCGCGATCAATTATCCTGCATCCCGCGTCCATAGAACATTCGAGGAATTTGATACAGACAAGTGCTTTATTGCTTGAAATATTGTTCGAGATATCGATCAACTATTTGGTTTGTTTCGTGTAGGTAAGGCCAGTAAGGGTGATTTATTGAAACGAAGCATGTGAATATTGTAAATATCATGTTATTATTTTATTTGAATGCATTCTTTATATGAATATACCACAAAGTCAATGTTTATTATTTGTATGGTAAAAAACTATTGCTTATTAATCAAAATATACTAAATTACGATTCAAAAAGATTTTATCGGCGAGGCGGATTTTGTCAGCCCGGAAACAAAAATATTATGTTTTCAACATATATCAACACAGATCTATCTAGCTGAACAAGCGCATAAGAACTTTGTCATTATACATATGTATAACAAAAAAAAATCAACATGAATTAGGTACATATGCGTGAGAATTACCCTCTTGTTTAATAAGAATTAAAATAACGCTGAAAATGTGTTCCAAAACATATAGTATCAGATAGATGTTAGAGGTTAGTTAGGTACCTTATGCGCCACTAAGTGACGTGGGTTCAAATCAGAACAATAATGAGCGCTTTAAAACAAACATAGCATATCCAAAACTATTCGGTCAACATAGCAAGGGTCAAGATTTTAAAAATACTTTCTTTACGATGTTAGTTTTGTTTTTAGCCACAATTTTTTTCTTAATTTCAAAGGATATGAAATAAAAAACCAATGAAAATTCCGGTTTTCCAGTGACGTGGGAAAAGCCCCAGGAAAACATACGCGAGCACGGGTTTTCTGAAGCAACAGTGACAACAGCCTCGCGCCAGCCTCCGGAAAGTGGAGGGGGGTTGGCCCCGCCTCCCAGGGAGTGACGGAGGGAATACAAGAGTTAGCGGGCGAGTAACGTCATCTGATACCTCCAAGATGCGATGTGCGCCTGGTTAATATTGGCAGACAGAATATATTGTGTCGTCACTATATGATGATATATTTCTTTCGCGAATGATTTTAAGCCAATTTAATCATTTATCAATTATTAATTTAATGATCTCTGTGCATGTTTTGTAAAATATAAAAATATTTGATTAAGATTGAAACACTACCATAACTATTATTGTAAACATGAAATGTTCAATAATATTGTGTATTCGCAATTAATTTAATTGTTAATAAAAATGAATGTTTTCGAGGACACGCATAAATTTCTCGAAGACTCGGCAATCCTGACATCTTTCCATAAAGTACAGAATATGTGCTTAGCAAAATAAAGATCTTTTTTATGAAAGCCAATAAGAATTTTAATGCCCCGTATCTTACATCCCATCTCGCCCACTTTGTATCCGGCCTATTGATGTATTACTTCCCAAATAAGTTGGCCCAAAATGGCCCTTAAAAATACAATGTCCAATAAAAGGAATATGAACTTCATAATATTATTATACCGATCGGAATCTCGAACTAACAATCACGAACGTGGCTGCTCGCCGGAGTATTTACAAGATAAAACATGTTTATTTTCCTTTTATTACAAAATTACAGATGGCAGATAGCCCACCCCCGCCCCCTCCTCGGCCCCATAGCCCTGACAGCAATATTGAACTCCGATACCGACGAATTATTACTTACTCCTTAAATCTTTCTGTTGGAAAGCTGTTAACTTACTAATCGAAGCTAGAAAAAAATATCGGACCCGCGCCGCAATTATAAAGGCTATCTTCATCGGTACATACCGAGACGGTAAACTTTACTTCTGTGCTATTTCTACCTACCTCGGTATGTTCTACCGACTCGTCGTCTCGAATCAAACGATCGATTCCAACCAATGAATGACATCGAAAATTTAATCCGCGTTCCTTACTGAATTAAAATAATTCTCATTTATATTTTAATAGGCTTCTGAGATAAAAAGTGGCCACTCCAACGCGATTATAAACTCCATTAAATCTCAATTCAAGCAAAAAATGCTTGCTTGAAGATGATTTTTATATGACTTTTGGCAATCACCAAGACGGTATACTTAACTTTCGTCTGTATTTATCTACCGAGCGATTACAAAACCCGCTCTTTTAACATCTCGATACGTTCACTCAGGAAGATAGTAAAACAGATGGAAAAAATATAATAACTAAATCTATTTTATACGGATGAAACATTTGAGGCTAGATGCTTTTATATGTTATTAAGGCAGCGTCTAACCAGTCTAGCCACTACCACACCCCTTCGTTTTCAGAACTGACAGTTATGTCAGAATTTAATTCGACTTCAAAATTGACTTATTTTCCTATCATATTTTTAATATGCTTCAAAGAAAAAAAGTGCCAAACTCAGAAACATAAAAAAATTCAAAAAATCGCAATTAAAGGAAAAATTGCTCGGTGGAGCAAAATTTTAGTATTTTTAAATGCGTCGATATGTGTACCGAGAAGTACTAGACCCGTCGATAAATTTATTTTTAGTGTGAGATTGTTGCTTTATTTTGTACGACTCTTCGTTGTCTAATGAATAAATAAAAAATATCGAAATTTCAAAAAAAAAATTTCTTCCAAGGAAGACTTCTGAAAAAAATAAATAAAAAGTGCAGATCTAATAAATATAATAATAATTGCGCCCCATTAGGACCATTACTCTACTTTATTGTATTTGGCCAACGAGGGACACGTAAAGAAGTTTGAAATACCCCAAAAAAGAGCAATGAGAGTTATCTTCAAAAAGGGGGAAATATAATATTATTCTGTGTTTTTCTTAGAGTTAATAATTTTGTGAACGAATATCATTGTATTGTAATGTATTATTTTTTTTATAAAATGTATTTTTTATTAATTTAACATGGACTTTTCCCTTGTGCATCAGTTTTTTTCCTCAGGAATATTCTTGGAGGTATGTTTTATAATATGTTGAATTTATTTCAATTTTGCTGCAGTGGTAGTTGGTGTGTGGTTCATGAATCCTTATCAGCAAATTTTCAGGTTCTTCTCCAAATTGAAATAAAACAACCTTTTTTACAACCTTGGAAAGGGCAATAAAATTATTTTAAAATTTAAAAAAAATAATTGGACTTATATGAGGATTTTAATATTAAGACATTCATGTGTTGAAATTATTGTACGATCATTGTTTTTGTACTGTTAAGACCAATTAAATAAAAAATTAGCGAATAAGAAAATATTTGAACTGGATGAAAATAAAAAAGAGACTGTTGTATAATGTATTTGTATTTATGTACATAATATATACATAAATATACGTTTTCCATCTGTGCGAGCGTATGCAATAGTGATTATCAGATAATCCCATAGAACTCATTGGTCAGGCAGGTACCATTCTCTAGTCAGCGTTGATGAACACAATAGGCTATAAGTCCGCGTTAAACTGCATCTCTCCGCCGGTCCCGCCTTCTCGTCACGACCGCCTTTCAACTGCCTTTCAGCATCACCGATAACCCACCCTCGGAATACCCCCTGCACCTACAAGCAGTACCCCGGGCTGTCCCAGTTAACCCCGGCACGGAGAATTTATACGGCGAACGTGCTCCATAAAGGATTAGCAGAAAAGGTGAGCGCGTGAAACTATTGTACAATCATAGATGATGTAGTAGAAATCAGTGGCGAATGGTGATTTTATTTACAGGTAAGCTATGAAAAAATATCATATATTTGTATCTATATAGAAGGTACATAATATAATGAAAGTAACATATACTGTATATTGATATTTTTCTGTGGTTCTGTGTGATACAACAACTCTCATCCATAAAATCAACTCAAACGATGTAACTTCGTGATATATTATATTATATAGATCTATTATCCATTACTTAAATATATAATTCATTAAAAAATAAATAAAAATTACCACTTTTAATTCAGTCGATATTAGATATTTAATTGAAATGTCAACTGGCTGCATTGTTCTAGTAATTAATAGTGCTAAAAACGGCCGCGTGGAGCGCTATATGTCCTGCAATATGACGCATGAAAGTAATTATGGTCTTATGTCAAAAGTAACATCTCAAAAAAAAATAGTCCTTAAGAAACAAGGTTTGCAATACTGTTTTCCAAATCAGGAATCTTCAAATAATGTGTGTAATCGGCAAGTTTAATCTAGGAGAAAAAACCCGCACTGCGGTTAATACATTCAAAATATAGTACACTTATTTGTATGAAAAAATAAGATGGAATAATCGGCTAGTTTCTTGGCTCACCGCAGGCGATGGGCGCGTTTTATCAAAATTTATATTTATATTACGATAAAAATACAAACGGTGGAACTGATTATAAATAAATGTTAATTATTTATTTGTTTTTCTGTAAATAAAGTTACAATAAAACATTCTCATGGTTAGTCAAATATAATAGTAAGCTGCGCATAATCGCTTCCATACACGGTTCTCCCCTGGTAGAAATGCGTTGTATGTGTTTATTTGCTCGCAAATATGTACCGTTTGGAAAAGTGGTAAATTATCGAAAAATTTAAGATTTTACAAGTAAAATTATTTAAACAGAAACGGATATTTTTTTAAACTAATATTTGTATGTTTGTCGCCGTCATAACAATGTACTTATTATTTACATTTTATATGCTCAACTTTTTCAGGGCTTCCTAAGCAAATGTTAACAATATTCTGTGATAATTCTAATACCACCGTATTATCTTTACTTATTGTTATAAACGCGAAGTGTATTTGTTTGTGTTTTCTTCACGTCTCAATAAAGCAACCGATTGACTTGATTTTCTGCATGGAGATAGCGGTAGATAGAGGTGAGAAGTAAAATATAATACTTAATTTTTATCGGGAACTTTTAAAAAGTTCAATTAAAATAATATATATCATACTAAATAGCAAGAACAAGAGGTTGCTTCTTTTTTGATGTGGTATTTCTATACTTTTGCTTTATTATGTATTTCTTTTTGTTAACATGTTGTAATTTTATATCATATTAATAAAAATTAAAAAAATGATAATAAATATCTGTAAATAACCACTTAGCGACTTTTTTATGTCTACCGGTTTCGAGACGTACCAGTCTCTTCGTCAGGACACCAATTAAACCAACATGCAAAACCCACTATACAACTTCACCATAGTTGTTGCACAAAAATATAAAACCAGCACGACATTTATTTTAATAAGCACAAGCACTGATTAGGACAAAAATGCACAGATTAAATTGTGAAAATATTCTATGTTGTCTTAGAAATAGTTTAAAATAGGTAGAGGGGATGGAGGGGGGGGTGAGCTTAATAGGTTTAGGGTGAGCTTGATAGGTTTAGGGTGACCATTACAGTGCAACATCGTGTAACGGACTACATTGAAAGGTTGTTTGATTATTAATCAAAGGAATATTATTTTTTAAAGCTTTCCTAATGTGAAATATTTTCATATTATTTACTTTTAACCCTTTATTATTTGTATGTAAGATTTTAACTCCTGTATTTTAATTAAAGTCATGATTCAAACTGATTAGGTGATTTGCGAATTTGGAGAATTTATTATTGTGAAGGCACCTCATATGTTTATTAACACGATTATCAAAACTTCTTGATGTTCTTCAAACGAAAAATAAAAGACAGGAATTGCATTTTAATTGGTAAATATCTGAATTATTAAATACACTATTTTTATCTTAATTTAATTTTATTCCGCCAGGACTGTGGTCGGATTAAATTTTATTAAATATCACGTAAATATATTTTTGTGTTAATTGTTTAGTACTCTGGGGCTAATTACCTTAATAATATAAAATAATACATTGCCTCTGTCACAACAAAACATTTTATTTATTGTCATGTTTGCTAAAGTTACGGGTCTAAGTGTTTATGATTTTTTTAAATTATTTTTTTAACTGAATATTTTTATTCATTTTGTTTATATACACAGGTATTTTATTTTTTATTTATTTATTACATTTATTTAAATTTTATTAAAGGCATAATCCGTCAAAAAAACAACTAAACAAGGACATAAATCAAATTAAAAATTATTTCAACAGAGAGGGAAAGCATTTTTGAGAAGGGAATATGGAAGTCTAGGCATTTACAGGGCTTATGACCTTTATTTAAATTACTATCTGGTAAAAGAAGAAGTATAAAAATTGGAAAATTGTTTTCAGGCGTTGCCTAGTAGGTGATTCGGTTCAGCCGGATGAATCTCACGCACGTGATAAAGATTTCATCTCTTTTACTTCACAAAAGTCAACAGATGGAAGATTTGAGGAAATGTGGATGTTCAAACATGGGCAGAATGGCGAATGTTACACAGTGTGTAAAGTGGCCACTTAAACCAGCCAATGACAGGTTATAAGCCCTGTAAATGCCTAGACTTCGATACTCCCTTCTGAAAAATGTTTTCTTTCTCTGTTGAAATAAATTTAAATATGAACAACTCCCTAGGGAGGAAATCCAGCCGGTCTACAAGCATTTGGACATACTCAAACATTGTTAAATAAATCAGAAATAAAATTCTAAAAAAAATAATGCTTTATTGTATTGTAGTGTAATTTGAGCATAATATTTACACTACTGCTTTTTATTACTTTGCGAATACCGAATCCATAGATCACCGACAACATTCACCCTGTACGGCTCTAGACCTTGGGACACGGGATGCAGTATGTTGCCAACAAGTACTTAAATATAATATGTAGATTACCTCTCGCTGATTCCCGCGACTCGTTGATTGGATTAAGACCTGAGACGCAGACTCGTATCCAATAAGGTCCGTTGTTCGATTCTCGGTCGAGATAACGACGGCACAAAGGTATCGATGCAAGAACACAGAACAACATGGCGACGGGCGTACCTCTGCCCTCGCACAGGTGTGGGTAAGCAGTGCAGATCATGAGTTATGCGCTGGAAATGGGGCATAATGCATGGCGGAGAAGCGTGATCGATCCGAAAGAAGTGATTAAAGAGACCAGTTAGGGTTGAAAGATGGATGGCTGTGAAGCAATGAGGAAATGAAACCAATAAAACGAGAACTAGCTGCGGAAATGTTGCAGTTTATTGATAGCTGATTGGAGCAACAATAGAACTTGGGTGAGATGATCGAGCAGCCCGAGCGTCTGTACAAATTTCGCAATTGTTGAAAGCAAGATTTAACATTGATTGGAATGGTAAAGACATTGATCCTTTTAAGTAAGCTCTACAAACTATTGTATAATGTATGTGTAGATCGATCTTCTCGATCGTCTAAACTCAACTTAAAATACTTTTTTATATATTTATTTATTTATACTTTTACAATGTTTGTATTCATTTTTTATACATAATAATGTACTCTCACTGGTGTCCTGTACCGAGGGAAACATTTTACAATAAGTAAAACATGCCTTAAATTAGTTATTTAACTTAGTTAACATATAATTAAAATAAAAACGTAATTTATCTAATTAATCTAATTGAGGGTACTATCGAGCCCTGAGCAATGTGGCCACTGGCATTAACATTAGTGCTATAGCAGATAGGGAGAGAATGAATGGCGAGTGTCCGGCGCCATAAAACGGGACCCCTCCAGCTAAGGGTAGGTAACCCCGACAGAAAATTCCACCGAAGATGGCAACGGTAAACCACTTCGGTCAATAATTCCCATGGTATCACTATGAAGAGAATCCAAAGAATGGCCCCGAGTCCCGGGTGGTCCTTAAATGGACCAGGGGTGCGAAGAATCTCCCGGCTCGACATAGAACTGTGGAGGAGCTGTTTCGCACTGCTCGGGATAGGGAAGCTTTCTTCCAAATGATCGTCAACGTCGGGGGAACCCGACATGACACGTGAAGAAGAAGAATAAGAGGGTACTATTTGCAAACCCGGCAAAATCCATTTTCCTTTATTTTTAGCAAATCACAAAAAACTGATACAATTCTTAACTTCAACTTTTTTTTTAATTTCAGTTTTTAATATAATCAGTAAATATTTTATACGTAAGCAGTGACGACATAAGCATGATTATGTCAAGAAACAGTAAAGAAATGGTAAATTTAATTTTATACATTCCAACTTTACAATACTCAAGTAGAGGTTGCCATGTTTGCAACAAACCTGATAATCTAAAAGTCAAGTTCTTACAAATAAAGCCGTATTTTTAACTGACGATGTATCATCATTGTAAAAAATTGTGTTCTGAATAAGTTTCAATTAATATATTTTTTTTTTAGATTTTGGATTTTGCCGGGTTCGCAAGTAGTACCTTCAATTATCATTAACATAATAAGCAATATAAACTAAAATAATCATAAAAAAGATAACCAATTTATAGACCTGTAGACCAAATTTCATTTACCGTACACAAAATTTTACCTATTTGGCTTGATCCACTCATCGATCCGTGCGCAACCCACCTCCACTGTCCATTTCTTAATAGCAATTTTATATTGTGAGTACTTACTAATTGTCCTTATGGATAATGGAAGTAGATTGTACACTTTAACCGAGTAGTAGGCCAATCCTCTTTGACCAAAAGTTGAATAGGTACTATACGTTTACGTTACTTACGTTTATTTATTTATTTTAAGAATGAATTCGTTATAAATTATAGATGATTACCAAGTTTTGTGTTTTTTTGCTACACAAAATACCAAGAGGCCTAATTACAGTACAGAAAACTCAGGATTTAGAAAAATCACATACAATTTTTAAACGTCTTAGCCATTACACCACGGAAGTCGCCATATGTAATGACGTCTTTGGCCTCACACACGAGAATCCTAAGTTTGATTTCTAAGTTTGTTGTAATCAAATTAATGTGATTTTTCTCAAGTAAATATTTTGTAACTTTTAGTTAATCAAGCCGTTGTGAGACAAAACATCACATAAAAAAAAAATTATACATTATGGCTACCTGGTTCATTTTAATGTTAAAATTCAATTCTGAATTTAAAATACAATAAAATCAGAATCGTTCCACCCATAGATAAGAGTTTAATATCATTATTCAATATTATTTTATAATCGTTCATAAAACTGAAACCAACAAAGAATATTACAAAGATGATTCGATTAGTACGTAATATGTAGAAAGAATTTAAATTTAAATTATTATCAAATCGCAACTTTAAATGCACCCGAGGACAAAATAATTTTTCAGGAGTTGACTAAATTTTCCCAAAGGGATGTAATTTTAGTTAGAAACTCCTCAATGACGAATTGATTTTAGGGTATATATTATTTGATTTTAGTGTTTGTTTGTTATAATTTTAAATGTATAATTATTTATATTATATTTGTTTATGTCTTATCGGATAAAGAGTACAGTTATCCGTGTGAAATAGAACCAGAGTAGTTAGCACAAGAGTAGCGGTGTTCGTTCAAATGATCGATTTTAATAGCATTGTAATGAGAAATATGTATGGAATACGAATAATTGCTATGGATGAGTTTTCGGCTTAATGATAACTCTCAGATGAAAAAGGAAATCCCCATAAAATATTTGCCATACCTACTAAATTATTAGTTTTACAGTGGAACATTTTACTAGTCCTGGAATGACACATGAAACGGTCATATTACATAAGAGGGTATGAAAAAGATAATGTTATCATATTATGATTATATCTCATAGTAAAAAATAAAAGTTTTTTTTTATTTATTTAAAAATAATTATTGTACTAAATACATTCCAACTCAGTCCTATGGATGTGCGTCCGCTTAATGTAAAAAAACAATACATTTAAAAGAAATGGAGTATTGACATTAATTATATCATAATCGATACGCAATACTAAGTAATAGCAATATTGGTCATTGATCAGTATTCCGGTCAAGTCCGGTCCGATATATCACCAATGGGCGGTCAGCGACGCGATGACGTCACTTTATGTGATTTACGATCAGACCGCAGATAGAGTGTTGGCGATACACGGCCCCGGCCGTATCACTGATATAATCACACTCACTAATAATAATATACATATTATTACTAATGTTCCCTCTACGCTATGTCTGAAAACTATTTTATTTTGTTTAATCGCCTCTTGAAGATTAAATCCATAATGTTTAAAACGTTCAAATTGAACATAGATCGTTGCAATTAAATAAAATTTATTAAACGTCAAGTTGAAAAAAATTGTAATTAAATTATCTATAATAGAAACTCCCATTATACACGTGAACATAATTTTAAACTTTATAAAACATTTGTTCGACCCCAGCTAGAATACTGTACTACTATTTGTGTCACCTTACTATAATGTAAGTATTAATAGACTAGAAAGGGTCCAACAAAAATTCTTTAAACAGGTCGACTACCGGTGAAACCTTAATTTCTCTAACTATGCTGAAAGTATGCAGAACCGTGGAATAAACTCTAAAAATCGAAGAATAATATTGGATCAGTTATTTTTATACAAATCAATAAATAATAAAAATTGATTCCCCTAATCTACTTGAAAGACATCCATTCCGTGTGCCATCTAGACCGACAAGACAAAATTTTCTGTTTTAAACAGACAACGTGTCAACAAACTATTTTTTAAAAAATTACTGTACCTAAATACACGAGCAATATACCAATAGATTTACCGAGGCTGATATTTTTTATGACAATGTATGTAAATTTAAGCAAAAAATCGTAGAAATATTGAGAGAAGCAGATATTGAATTATTATTTTTTATTATATGCCTAGTTTTCATTTTTATCTTTTACACTTGCTATATATAACTTAATTTAAATTATTGACTTAACTGTAAACAATTTTTTTGGTGTGAGCATGAGTGTCCTACACTAATACAAAAGAAATTGTCAATATGTATGTACATACTATTTGTTTACCCAATAAAATAAATAAATAAAATACCACCACAATAGATCTATTCGGATCGCAGTGACATCGGGTTATTTAGAAGTTTTTATTTATTTGGGTACGGTAGGATAGGGTTTTAAGGAAACACAAACATGAAAATGAGAAAAAAATCTAATCAGTTTTAGCGGTCAAGATCCAGGCCAGTCAGATATTTAATCGATTTGGGAACCGCAGTCAAGAAGTCTACTGGATCACTAGTAACCTAATCACAAATAACTATTAACGTGCTTAAAAACATGCTAAGCATTTGAGCGATCACAATGAAAAATAATGAACAGCTTAAGTTATCGCAGTCATAAGTCAACGAGGGTGATTACATCCGTGTTGACTTAGAGATTACTCTAAGTCAACACTCGTATCGGTTTGTATTTTGCTTTCCTCGTAAATAAATACAGTGCATTGGCGTAAAATCGGCGTTGACTATAAAACATAATACAACTTATTGCATTTGCAAAATGGTATGGAAAATCTAATACAAAAAAAGTGAAAAATAAATTACAATTACTATGGCGACTGCTTTTCTTGTCATTTTTTGGCTTGCCAACCGCCGCGCCAGCTAAATGCAACTAATAGCATGATAAATAAAAATAGCAGTTTTAGAATATTTTCCACATTTACACTGATGAAACTTAAACATGTGATTGCGCAGCAGGATCGCGAAACGCAAATATTTTGACATTTAATATAAGGTGTTCACGGATGTTCCATTGTGATCGCGAATACGATAAACAACCATGGTGAGAAATTGTTATCACGTCGCTTATTATTTGAATAGAAAATAGAATATGATATTTCCCTATTGTCAATTTTCACGACTAAAACGCACTTGTGAAATGCCAGTTTCGATTGGCACATTCTTTCTCTGTGATAGTTATTTAAAAACTATTACTCAATTAAAAATTAGATATTATATTTGTATTAGATACTGAAAATAAAAATTATAATATTTGATAAAATAAATTTTTCCAGCGGTAAAAATCGTTGTCACAAATAGAATCATCACCATTTCCGATGTGTTGTCTCTTTCCGTTTAATGCGTAACTATGCAGAGAGAGGTAGATAGACAAGGAGGAAATCATTGTGGTTTTGATCATGACACACTGGTGATATTCATCGAAAAGATAAACAAACTATGAATCATTAGTCAAAGTAACTTATATATTAACATGAGAATATGAAGTATGTTAGCATTATTATTAGGTTCATAATTTTTTCATCATAATGATATATTTATTCATTCGTAATTAACTGTTTTTGATTAAGGATGATTATATTGAATTAGACTTTTCAGAAGAAGAACAAAAGCAAGCCACATAGGTGGCGTGTTTTTAAATAAAATATTCACTTTCACATTATGTAGAGTTTATTATTAATGTTGCGACTTAATTAAATATAACAAACGTTCAAATTTTATAAATTAGAAATGCTGAAACACTTATTGAATCTAGCGGTTTTAATCAATGAACGCGAATTGAATTTAGGTTTGCTTTGAATATCGTTAGCTTGTCGTGTCGATCAACCGGTACCAGCGCGGCAGTTAGTGATGTTTTAGTTTGGTGTGTTGGGGCTCTGG
This sequence comes from Micrasema longulum, assembly GCF_059751315.1. NCBI lineage: Eukaryota > Metazoa > Arthropoda > Insecta > Trichoptera > Brachycentridae > Micrasema > Micrasema longulum. The sequence continues at coordinate 25,517 of NW_028278358.1, forward strand.
TACTTGGTGTTGCCAGTTGCCAGTGCGCGTTTATTAAAATATAAATAATACACGTAACGTCAATTCCATTAATAGTATTGCACATATAATGTCATTATTTTTTTGTATTTGCATTTATATTTGTATGTACATATTACTTTTTTATATCATGTCGTACGTTTAAAATTAATGTTTTTTTAATGTATTTTATTTGTTGATAGACCATAAAACTAAGCCGATTAAAAAAAAAGTTTATGTATCGTAGTTCTGCTGATTGGTGAGTTGACTTCCCAAAACTGGAAATCTATCACTACACCATACAATTGGTTTATTCGTAAGAAATAGTGACGTAGTTCAAAGTAGTTCGTTTTTCTTAATACCTATATACTTTTTTTTTTTTTTTTCAGAAAACTTTTTTTTACACTCAATGTATCGTAGAACTTAATTTCCTCGTTGTGTATTCCCAAATCTTTTCAGGAAGGTTTATAAAAAAATAAATATTAAAATGCACTGTGTAACATTCGCCATTCTGCCTATGATTGAACAACTATAAATTACCTTTCTAAGTTCGAGCATATCGCTCCATTGAAGAAACGTTATTCTGTAAGTCATGTTCATAAAATTACATTTAGTGTATAAACTTAAAAATACCTAGTTTCTTTTAAGACTATTTTATTCAAATGAACGTCAAGTTTAAAGGGTAACAAAACGCCCACAGTCATTGTTCAATACCCAAACAAATAAGCCACCTTTATTCTAACAATACTCTAAGAATGAAGTGAGGAACGAAAATTTTTGTAGTTTATTCACATTACTTAAGGAATTACCTTGGCAGTCAATCACTTGTAGATCAGCGATAAGGAAATAGTTATGGCGTTTTCTTTCTAAAGGCACATTGCGCTGAAATTAATTATGTTTTATGATCAACAAAATGTCGTGCTATAAAAATTTACGATTAACTAACGGTGTTTTATCTCAGTGATTATCTTTGGCAACTAAATGGGGGATACCTTCCGGAAAGATTTCAAAATTGTATAAAGTTGTTAACCTCCTACGTATTATTTATGTTTTTGTGTAGATATTTTTTACAATATTCTAAAGTTAATTATTTTGATACAAAGTATGAATCAAACTCCTTTATTTAGTTTATACTTTGTTTACCATTTCTACCTATGCTAAAGCATTTTTTTTTCAGTTTCATTGCTGCAGAGCAGCGTTTATGTTATAATTAAAAAATACATACAAGAATTTGTTACCCACTAAGTCTAAAGACTTTTCGGTGGAACACATTTTTTTATGACAGGTTTATATTACATTTATTTTATTTATATTTTACAAATTTATTCATAAACAGGCACTATAAAGTATCTAGAAGATATTTCTTCAGTTATTTTTTTTCATTTGAAGATCTTTCATGTTAATGATGGTTTGTGGGAGATCATATTTGATGGCCAATAAAGAAATTTAATGGCATCCGGATTTTAAAATAACTAAATTACACATTTTTGGTTCTACTTATAATTAAACCAAGTTGTGACAATTTACCAAAATTACTTCCCATGTAGGAACGTATTGATCAACACAATAATATCTTGTCCATTTTGTGCAAAATTTAAAATCATGATATTAGTTCTTACTTATTTTATTTGCTTTAATTCATTTCAATATAAAAAATACATTTTATTAGGTTAAGTGCATTTTAGCTCTTTAGATAAAAACCCGTGTTAAGCGAAAATATTTTCTTCTTCTTCAGCCTCTTCCAAACGTCTTCATTTCTTTCTATCACTCGCTTTCATTATCCATGTTTCACCGGCTACCGAGGCAATGTCATCGACTCGTCTTTTCTGTGGCCTTCCAACAATTCTTTTGTTTGTCCATGGTCTCCACTTTGTTATTCTGGGTATCCACCTGCCTTCATTTTGCCTCGCTGAGTGTCCTGCCCACCGCCATTTTCATTTTGCTGCACGATCCTTGATATCCATGACTGCGGTTCGGTGCCTTAACTCTTCATTTCTTATTGCCTCTCAGACATATACCGAGCATCTGTCTTTCCATGGATCGTTACGTGCATTTTAGTTTCTGGATATTTGTCTGTGTAATATACATGATTTCTAGTCCATATTTTGTCACCGGCTATATACACAACTCACATATTTGTTTTTTTAATCATGCAAGGACTTGTTTATTTTTAAAAAGATATTTTAGTTTGCCGAAAGCAGCCCAACTTAACCCATTCTTTTGAGCAACTCCGCTGTCTGATTATCTTTACCAAGTTTGACTTAGTGTCCTAGATATATGCATTAATCAACCACTTTGATTTTATTATTGTTAAAGAAACTTTTTCTCTTTTTTAAACTCATAATATTTGGTTTACGAATATTTATTTCAAAATTAAACCGTGGAAATGTTTGACGTTTAATTATTCCATCTGCCAGTTATGCACAACGCTCTTTCCTCAATCGTTCTTATTCGAATTGATTATTTTTTTTCATTTATTGATATATTTAAAACGCCCCTTAATTATTATTTTTTTTAATTACTACTCCATATGTAATCGAAATTACAATACCAAAAAAATAACAGCAATAAATAAATATGTTCATACGTATATCTTAAATTAAAAAATATACTTAAATAAAAAAGTTTTTTTAAGAGAATTATTAGTATAAATATATAATTAATAGAAAAAAAAAACAGAACTGTAAATAAAAACGTTTTTGACACCAATAATTATTTACGGAAAAGCCGTGAATATTTATAATGAATAAAAACATTTTAAAATATCAATTACAAATTAAAACAAAACTGAGAATTTCAAAATTTAAACTACGTATTCCATAGCGATTGATAAAATATTTTGTTAAAGAATATTAAAACAATTATTTGTATTTTATTTATGATTCCCATTCTGAGATACGCAATGTCGTCTAATATTTCTAAAAAAAACGTCAATACAAAATCTGAATTAGTAAAACTTATAGTTCAAATAGTTTGATGAAGGTAACAGCGAGGATAACAAACGATAACATTAAATACTATTAATGTTATCGTTTGTTATCATGATTAAAATTTATGACAAAATTGACGGAAAATTATTTATACTGACTCGGAATAAAAAATTACGTTGTTTTAAAGAATACCAATCTTCAAAGTAAACACATACGTAAGTATATCATGGAGGAAGTATAAGTAGTATAGAGAAGACAATGGTCAGGAGAGATCATGGTAGGCCGATAGTGCTGGTCTCACAATGGTGGGCCGCGGGGTCTATGGGAACATTCCTGGCTGGAGATGTGATAGCCACATCTGCAATCCTGCTGAAGGCAGCTTGGAGAATTCACTTGGAGATCTCATCAAAAAAGTATTTGTAAAAACGTAGGTTTTGACATAGTTTGACCAATACGTCAAGTCAAAATCTTATTTCAATCAGTAAGCAATGTATGGAGTCTGGACTTATTGATGTCATGTTTGCTTAATTCCATCTTCTTCTTCTTAACTTTATAATAACCTAATGTATATTATAGTCAATAAATATTAATACAACAGAGGTCGCTGAATTGATACCCAAATTGTTGAGTATCTAAATTAATTGTTACATAACTAAAAGTAAGTCAGTCTCATACTATAGACGCCTATACAAAACGTCACAAAGAGTTATTCTTACAAATTACATGTCAATTTTTTTTTTTAGTTAATCAGTCCCAAAAATATATTTCAATGTTTATTACTTCTTTTGATTAAATAATTTTTATCACTCTATCACATCGGTGTAAATATTATAATTCATTTAAGTCGGTAGGTAATTAAGTTACTGAAACAAAATAAAAAATTTATTTCGTTAAGTTCGATGTTGAATAATGATGCGAATATTTATTTAAAAGGATTAATGGTTGCAGGTCGAAGATATTTTAGCAAGACTACATCTGTAATTCCCACACGGGTCTCTCTCCTCGTTAGTTATCTGAGCGGGGATCTGCCGTGCCAGGAGATCAGTTAAGAAAGAAGTCAGAAGGGAACAAGGCAGGAACAACGTGAAGACTAATAACCTCCGGGGTATTGAGTTCTGGACTCGTCAGGTACAAGATACAAGATGTTGGTGCGCGATACAAGTCCGTCAGTCACCTCCTCGTGCATTATGCTCTCCTGCGAAGTGGATCACATCTGCTGGTGATTTTTCACAATCGTGCAACATTCTGCAGTATCCACGAGTTGTTTGGATATCTAAATGCACCGATCGCTCAAAAGTGTTGTGACCTGCGTTTATTACATTGTAATGCGCCTTTGAATCGCTACAGATAATGTTGTAATGGAATCCATTTAGAAAGGGGAACGTACGTACTCGTTGCTTATCTGAGGATCAAATTATGCATAAAGTTTTTAAAAAAATACCATATTATTTGTAACAAAGCAGGTTTGACATTATTTATCTACTCAGTTTAGAAAAATATTTTTTAGGTAAGTATATCGGCGGAACTAGGAGTCTTGGGAGGAGGCGAGAGTGCAGGCTAGCGATTGTCTCCTAGAGGCTTCTTATGATGTCCACATGCTCCTCTTAAGAACGAATGTAAAAAAAAACTATTCTTTTTTCTGAAATTTATTCAACAAACAATGACTTATTTGTACGATTAAGAGCAGAAAGAAAATGAAAAATTTAATGCAATTTTACCTATCACTGTACAGATTCTAACGGAAAATTCTAAGAGAAAGGGGCTGTGACTATAATGATAGCAAAAGGAAGAGCTGCCCTGCCATAATATATATATATATATATATACATATATATTAAGAATTTAGAAGAATTACCATTATATTTATAAAAACTATTTTTTTTAGTGATCTTAGAAAATCTTAAATGCCTTAAAAAAATTTAAATATAAAATATAAATATATGGTAAGGGGCAATGTTGAGTATTCAAATCTTATGATAACCTGATTTTGATCCAACAACAGAAACATTTATCTCATTTTTTGTAAATACAAAATACAAAACCTCTTCTTTTGTATGCTAAATCTACAACATGATTCAAATAGCCAGATTGTAATTACTCGAGAAATAAACTCTATGGAAAATAGATTTTCATCGGATTTAAATGTGTTCTTAAATTAATTGAGAAATAAAATAAAAACTTACTGAAAATTTCTTATATGGAGATACGGTTTTTCGTGGCAAGGCTGAAAATTCCAAGACACATTTCTTTTCAAAATCTAAGTAATGAGTCTTTATACAATTTTACCAAAGAGGGATTTTTATTAGAAACTAACATTTTCAAAGACTATTTCAGGAAAAATTAAAAGATCGTTATCATTAGATTACCACAAGAAGTGTCGCTCTGAATTTTCTCCGTCGAGGCTTAAAACGTCAGTACGATTGAAGGGTAAATCGGCCGACGTTCGCTGGTCGGACGTGACACATTTCCACTTACCTGTAAAAAAGAAAAGAAAAAATGTTACAACTTATTTTTGTGGACTAGTTACCAATATTTAAAAAATACTGCACAGCCAATGGATTTATCAATTAGGTCTATGAACATATTGTTTTTTAGGAGAAACACTCCATTTTCAAGACTAAATGGAAAATAATCTAAACATACCAAAAACCTGAAATCTACAAATAATTCAGGAGAAAAAAATGACATTTTAGTATATCCACAATATTATGAGTTGGTCCAAATTTCTGTAGACAAGGACTGGATTCAACTTCCTGGGGAGCTGTTTATATTAACATATTACAACAGAGATGAAGAACATTTAAGAGAAGGTAATATAGAAGTTCAGGCATATACAGGGCTTATGACCTCTCAATGGCTGGTTTAGTTGAAAAAATAAAAATTTCAGGCGTCGCCTAGTATGTAGGTGAAATAATTCAATTAGATGAATCTCACCCGCATAAATAAAGGTTTCAGCTCTTTCACTATTCTGTCCATATTTGAACATCTATATTCCTTCAATTATGTCATATGTTTGTGAAATCAAAGGGTTGAAGCCTTTATTTATGTAGGGAAATCGTTCTAATTTAATTATTTCACCATTTGCAACAGTAAAAAAAATTACAGTTAATTTATTTTTTATACGTAAATGAGAAAATAAAAAAAATCGAGGACATATTTCAAACTGCTGAAATTAAATATTATGCTTGAAGATTTACAGCCTAAAAAGTGCATACATATATTATATATTACAATGTTTACAATATGCAAATTCCTAAAAAATAAATGCAATATAATCAAATCATTGCTATAATTTTTGTTTGTCAACCTTGTAATAACGAGTTTTTAGAATACGCTAAATAAAGGTTATTTAGCAAAAAATACGCACATGCAGATTCCTAAACTTCTATAGGTTCATTTTAAAATAATATTTATTTAATGATTTATTTATTTGATAAATTGTAGTCTGCATTAGGTGGTACTTTACGGGCTGCTTGGCCAATATTATAATGCAGACTGTAAATATGAGTCAGAAGTTAATGAATAGAAAGCAGATAGCTGCTAAACTGCCGATATGTATATATAAAAAATAGATCCATATTACCCGTGTTCAGCAAGAGAATTGCCCGATTAATGGGTGAATTCTAACATGCGTTTGTAAGGCTTCTGGGTGCGTAAAACAATGCATGAGATCTGTCTCTTGTATAATCAATCATTGGGAATATACAAACTGATCTCTTTCAGCATATTTGGATTATACATAATACGAAATCTGCTTAAAGAAATGATTCCCAAGAAAAATTTAAGATGAGATTCGAGGGTATTGAAATCCAGCTTCGCTGCTAATAATAATGATGTATACAAGAATGTATAATTACTATTTTCTTTAAGATAAAGTATCGCGAAAATTGCTTTCTCTATTTCAAAGAGGTGGTTTGATTCAGAAGGATCCCAAATGATGGAACAGTATTCTAGTATGCTGCGGACTAGTGTATCATACAATGTGCGAACTGCAGTAGCCGGGGTTTCATATCTTGAAAATAAATTTTGTTAGAATTACATAGTAAAAATTAATATTTTTTCAAAATTGACTTCTAAAGTTGTTTCGTGCATGTAAACATACAAAAGTAGGCATCTATTAATGTACTTATGTGTAATTCAATTCAATATTCAGATTGATCGATAAGGAGGTCGCATTGAGACATAGATAGATCGTATTTTATTTGATAGACTACTCTTATCGTAATAGTTATTCGATTTTATCGTTTTCGATAAGTTATAAAATGTTTTAAGTTATCACGTTTCACGAATTATTACCATTTGCACGAACTGATAAAGAACCGACGAGTTAAGGAGTTAATCCAATGAAATATAATAATTATTATTATTTAATTCTACAGATGATAGTGATCAGTCGCTTAGAGTCAATTTCAATTCAATATGTTTGTATAATATTCAAAACATCATTTTGCGATAAATTAAATGTCAGAGGGATTGTATTTGCTTCGATCGAGATGAAATTAAAACTCAGATTTTTTTTTCATAAAATGGTTTTGATAATAACAAGTTCATAAAAAACTATAAAAGTATTAGCTCAATTAGTCTATCAAAACGGTCTCCTTCGTTGATATTTATTTTATTTATTTATTCAATTAATTTTGTTCCTGTAGGGTGCAGTTCTTGCACTCAATGACCTGATAAGTTTTATTTCTTTAAGTAAGAATACGTAGGCTCCTGGTTTTTCAAATCGAATTCTTAAATTTTTTTTTGATCATTTAACTACATAAATACAAAATACTTGCAATATAAAAATTAATACTACAGTACTAAGGAACGAAAAGTAAATGAGTAGGTTTTTTAACTAAAAATAAAGTTTTTTTTATTTATTATTATCATTGGAATAGATACGTCGAAAGAAATACCCGCTGAATCGCAAAACCGGCACATTGTACAAAAATAAACATAAGAATTTAACCACTATTATTCTTATCCTTAGGGGTGGAGTCAGTGCTATGCAAGCTCCTGACGTCACTGCGACCTGTGAAGATCTATTTTGACGGGTCCCCGTGAACAGTTTTCGCCTTTCAAGCCCAGGTCTATAAAGAGCCTTGGCTACTGTGTGGAAGGCGAGTGTTTACATTTTCCTAAATCTCCCCCTCCTAACCCAGATCCGTAAAGTATCGGACTATTAAGTAGGGGGCGAGCTCTTTAACATCCACAGATTGAACCAGTGGTCTTCCGAAGATAAGGCTCCTTTTATGATGTAAAGCATCACATACACATAAAATGTGTGTAGGTGTTATTGCATATCAGCCATTAAGTTTTTTTTTTATGTGAGGTCAATAGGAATATTACCTGCATAGAATCTGTTCTCAGAGCAGTTTTTCATGGTTAAAATAACATTAATCCTAATTAAATGATAAATGCCCAAAACAGCAAAAGAGATTTTAGAACAGGTGTATAAGAAGAATCTTAAGTGTGCGGTGGTTTGACTCAGTAAGAAATTAAGTAATAAGAGAACGGACGCAGCAAACTCCGGTGACAACTGTCATCAAGCGGAGGCGATACGGTTGGCTTGGCCATGTGCTGTGGACGCTTCCCGAGAGCCTTAACCACGCTTGTTTACTGTACAAGGCATCAGGTTCTCGACGTCCAGAACGTCCATTGCTAACTGTTCGTCGGCAGTTCGTGTCAGAACTACGGGACACGAACTTGATTTGGGAGGCTGCACGGGAGCTGGCAGCCGACAGAGATGCTTGGAGGATCTTTGTGAAAAACATATGCCCCAACTAGGGAGCGGACACGGAATAATAATGCTCTTTTTAGTCAGTTTTTGATGATTTTTTTTAGTAAAATTTTTTTTTCATTTCGATTTTTACTAGGTGTTAAGTTAAACAGTTTTGGTCCTACACTCCCCATTGTTCTATCTCCATGATAGACGAAGCACCGTCAGCTGCTGTGCCGATACTTGTCGGATCACGATCTGGTGGGTTACTTTGTATTTAAAACCGCAGTCGAGGAAAAGATCTGTCATTATCTTATACTGACACTGTTTGTTAATAGGCAAAACGTTAACACAGTAAAATAATACATTATTTCGTCTCCTGTGCCATGGCTTATGGTCTTCATGAATCTAGCAGAGTCTCAATCAACAGCCTATCTACAAATTTACCAAGTTCTCCATTCCATAAGTATGACACCATCATAATAATTGATGGAGAGGTGCTATAGCTTTATAGCCATGTGCAATAGCTGGATGAGTCTTGTATTTAAAGACCTGGGAGATTGTTCTGAAGATTACATTAAATGGGCAGATCAATTTCAATCATGTTTGTTATTCTCCTCCCATCTCCCTCGCGCCAATTGAATTTCAATCAAGCTTACTATTTATATAGATGCTATCTTCATTGCGCTTATGCAAACTCTAGCATAGACCTAGACGCTGATCACACACCTGTGTTGCGCATATCAGGGCTACCAAAAATACATTGTCCCGCTCAAATTAAGACCAAAAATGTATCAGTCAAAAAACTCAATTTATTAAAATAATGACGGTTTTTTTAAAGCAATTAAAAAATATATTCTTTATGTTTCTGATCCTATATTTGTAGTTATATACTCATGTGTCTGTGTCAACTAATTGCTCGTCCCATCTTAATACAGGACTTTTACTCCCACGAAGTTGGGACTTATGTCTCAAATAATGTACAATATACAGTATCAATTACTGTTTTTTTTATATTTATTTAATTAAAAAGCACATATGGTTAAAATTAAGATACATAAACAAGAAATACATCTAATAAATACAAAAACCTCACCAAGCCACATTTCGTGGCTTGTTGGTGAAGTTTACCTACATAAATATTTATCCTACTTAAAAATAAATACCTTTACATAAAAAATTACAGTCAAAATAAGGGGCAAAAGTTTAACTGTATACACTCATTTAAATAAAAAGACTAAGCAAAACGGATACTTAACTGAATTGAACTGATTTAAATATTTTAATTGTTTACAACTTAAGCTTTACATTATAGGAAAAACTTATATTTAACAGTAAACATGTAATATTTTAAATTTTCAATGTGTATTTTTTTAATGAAAAGGGGTGAAAAATACTTATTCACGCGACTCCTTTAAGAAAGACTGCGTTGGGTCAAATTTGTTTTTATCGTAAGAAAACATCTTAAAACTAGATTTTTTTTATTTATTCAAATTTTCTATCAATTATAAATTACTATTAACACACTTCTTTGTCTATTTATAAAGCGATTATTAGATAATATAACAATCTTTTTATATGGTATTACAATATTAAATACCTACCTACGTGTTTCAAACTTTTAAAACGTTTTATTTTTTATTTGTTTATTTAGCTTTTTATATCTTAAAAAACATTTTCTCTCTTTTACCGAATCACCTCTATTTTTTTATATGTTTCTATGGTACTCGTACTTTGATTTTTTTCTTTGTACTGTATTTTCCGAATTTAATGTTGTTTAATTATGTACTAATGTTTCATACGATTCATATGTATATGGACGTGAAAATCAATAAAAATAAATTAAAATACATCAACAATATTTTGAATTAGTCCAAATTTTTGTAGACGAAGACTGGATTTAACTCCCTGGGGAGCTGTTTATATTAACATATTACAACAGAGACGAAGACTGTTCTTCGTCAATGTTGTAATATGTTAGTAAAATACATGTTTAAAAAAGAAAAAATGCAATGTACATTCCAGCAAAAAGACTGAAGCGGACACTGCCGTCATTAAGAATTTAAATAGCATCTTACTTAAACAGTTTTATGTTATATGTTATATAAAAAGACTCGTGATTAGTTTTGGCAGCCCTGGCTGCGCCACCGAAGAAGAATGTAAGCTAATACATTTTTAAGTCATAATTGAATATGGTAACAATAGAAAAGTTTCGCCATCAGGAGATTGGTCCCAATCCGGCGCCGATAGGCGATCTCGGTCCAACTCTTGAGGCGACTGAGGAGTTAGTAAAGAGATGTGAGATTTCCAACCGACTCTAGCAGAAGTCACAGATCCACTGCTTAGTATTAACCGTAACAGCAGAACCGATGATCCAACAATGACTGATTATATGAACAAGTTCTAATAATAAACTATGTAAACTAAATTCAAATCTATAATGGTGATAGAATAACTGATGATTAAGACTTCCTCGTTCCATTTTCCGCACCCGCACCGCATAGAGCGCGTCATTGACACGTCACATGAATATAGCTTGCCCACCACATACCGCATCTGGTGCTCAATCACAAATAACTATCGACGTGCTAATAAGCGACGTGATAACAATTTCTCACCATGGTTGTTTATCGTATTCGCAATCACAATAGAACATCAGTGAACACCTCATATTGAATGTCAAAATATTACCGTTTCGCGACCTATAATCCTGCTGCACGATCAAATATTTGTGTAAATATGGAAAATATTCCAAAACTGCTAATTTTTTTATTTATTTATTATTTATCATGCTATTTATTGCATTTAGCCGGCGTTTGGCAAGCCAAATGTCAAGAAAAGCAGTCGTCATAGTAATTGTAATTTAATTTTCACTTTTTTGTATTAGATACTCCTTACTTTTTTGCAAATACAAAATATAATATTATTATTTATGGCAAATGCCGATTTTTTGACAATAAAGTGTGTTTGCTCGGTTCAATGCCTTTCAGGCATTGAGCACTGATAACAAAGGGAATTAGAATCGAGTGGACTGTATGGAAATTGTTACTCACTTTTAAAGTTCTTCTGATTGTTTCTTATATGGAGCACTTCACTATTGCTGCAGCACGGATACCGATATAGTGTAGATGATGATGAACTGTATAATTTAGCCTGTTTATACAACACTCAACTTCACTTTGTAGGAAATATACTGACGCAGTATATGATAAAGATTTATCAGAAGGACAACTTTTCCCATGTGACTTGCTCATAGGACGGTTGAAGCACAGGAATTTGAAATAAAAAGGATTTGGGAAGGAACGGAATATTTACAGTCTTATATGAGTTGCCAGTATAGAAAATGAAATTTCCGAGCCCCTCAAAATTTCATTGGGAGTACCACAAGGATCGGTTCTCGGACCGGTTTTGTTTATTATATACATAAATGATATTGTCGAAATATTAAAGTATTCAAAAATAAGACTCTTTGCAGACGATGCCTTAATATATATATCGGGAGAAAATTATAAAACAATTATGGACAGACTAAATCATGATCTTAATAGTGTATCACTGTGGCTAAAAATTAATAAATTAAAATTAAATGTTAACAAAACTAAATATATGAATATAGGAAACAAAAGAATAGAAATTACACCATCAATTGTAATAGAAAATGAAAAACTTAATGAAGTCACTGAAATTAAATATTTAGGTGTAATGTTGGATTCAAAACTTACATTTCACCAAAACGCTAAGATGGTAATAAATAAGATTGCAAAAAAAATATCAATTTTGGGAAGGATCAGAAGATTTATTGATAAGGACTCCTGCAAAACTATTTACAAAGCAATTATTGAACCACACGTTAACTACTGTAGTAGCATTTTATTTTTATCAAACAAAGAAAACATAGATAAACTAACTGTATTACAAAATAAAGCCTTTAGAATCATTTTGAAAAAAAACAGATATACGAGGGTAAAGTCTATTTAAAGCAATTAAAAAGTATTACGAAATGAAAAAAAATATTTATGAAGAAAAAAACATATCAAAATTTAAAATAATGGTCAAGACATATGTGATAAACAATTTATAAATTAAATATATTTGTAATGTTATTATTAGAACACACATAACAATATGTATGATATGTGTGCCCTATTTTAAGATTTAAATAAAAATAAAAAAGAAAATGTGAATTCGGTACGTAACAAAGTGTATTTATTTACGAGGAAAACAAAAAACAAACCGACACGGGCGTTGGCTTAGAGATTACACACGCGTTGACTTATGATTGCGATAACTTAAGCATATTCATTATTGTTCATTGTGATCGCTCAAATGCTTAGCATGTTTTTAAGCACAGTGATAGTTATTTGTGATTGAGCTACTGATGACTTAAGTCTCCTTGGCGGTGCCCACGATCAAGGAAAAATTGCTCGTCGCCAAACAAAAAAAAGGCGCTCGAAGAAGCTCTCTGTAATCTAAGATGAATATAAGGTGAACCGTCCTTTGCTTCAGGTGCCAGGCCAGGAACAATGAAATATTGCAGGTGAAACAACCTTTACTTATGTATTATTTGTTTGCGAATTTTTTTCTTTAAAAATCAATATTTCACGTACACTCTGACAGGGATCGAACCCACGACCTTAAGAATGGTAGGCGAAGGCGCCAACAACTACCCAACGAGGCTAACTTATCTCGACTTTTCTTTTCTTTCTTTCTTCGTGATTTTTACCTGAGAGCTGCCATCGAATGAAAAACACTCGTCCAGGGTTGTGGTCCTATTTACACATAAAACGGAGTTCTTCACCTGATTCGATACATTATTAATTTCAATTATATTAAACATTGTACATTTATTATTATTATATATATATTCAATTAATTCAATTAATTCAATTAACCTTTCAAGTTATTAATTCAATAAACCTTTCAAGTTATTAAAACCGATAAATTTCCTACGTGTCCTGGCGAAAAAAGAGTACAGTTCTGTGTGTGAAATTCATATAGACGGTAATATAGAAGTCTTGGCATGTCTCTAAAATGTACTTCATCTCTGTTGTAATATGTTTATGTTAACAGCTCCCCAGGAAGTTAAACCTAGTCCTTGTCTACAAAAATTTGGACAAACTCAAAATATTGTTGATAAATCCACCTGGTCCACGAAGTATAGAAATTTAAAAAATAAAATTTTCAGACGTTGCCTAGGATGTAGATGGTATAATTTAATTACATGAATCTCACCCGCATAAATAAAGATTTCAGATCTTTAATTTCACACTTATCAACAGATGAAAGAATATAGATGTTCAAATATGGGCAGAATGATGAATGTTACCCAGTGTGCAAAGTGGCCACTTAAACCAGCCAATGACAGGTCATAAGCATTGTAGATGCCAAGACTTCTACATCACCTTCTCTAAAATATTCTTCACCTCTGTTGTAATATTTTAATTAAAAGTATCTATTAATTTTGAAGTAGATGTTTTACAGTAAAACTGTTCTTTTTTATAGATCAGATATACTATTTATATCGAAAAACCGCTGATGACTGCGATTAAAAATATAAAACCGGCATTTAAAAGGTTGAAATACAAATGTAAAATATCTTCATATTGATAAATAATAAATAACTGTGTAAACAGCATATAAAATTTATTCAAATTCTATACACACGCATTCCAAAATAACGACCCAGTATCAAAACAAAACAAAAACTTCAAAAATGTGTTTAAGGCTAACTAATATATTAAATACATGATTCTAGGAATAGAAGATAGCTATCAGAGCTTTATGGATTCGTCCTGAAGATAAGATCGCATCAGGATATTCAGTATTAGTGAAGGGATCCAATGTTCCTTGTACCGAAGGACACCATAACCTCATTCTTCCTTAAGCCTGTAGTCTGATAAAAAGTTAGTCATTTTAAAACACTGTTTTTTTTTTTGTTAAAAATTATACTTTAAAGTTTTATATTACTAAAATATAATTACTTTTCGACTGGAGATTACGCTTCATAAAATTTAGATCAAACGTTTATCAAATTTGTTTAAATAATTTAATGACAATAAATTGAAAATTAGAACACAGAGAGCAATTTTTTTTTGTTTTTAAGAAGAAATGCAAGCATTTTAAGTTCCATAAATGTTGTGGTATTTTTTTCTTTATAATGCGTAAAATTATGGCTTCGTTCGTCTAATCATCGTTTTAAAAAAAATAAAACAGTTAAACTGATTTTTTTAATCACATTATTTTGAGAAAACAGCGTTTACCATGCAAGAGATCTCGGGTTCGATTCCCGACATGGTTGATATGAAATGTTTATTCAAAAAGGTGTTTTTAAACTAGAATATTTCATAGTCCCTGGAGAGTAAGACTGATCATCTTACCTTCATGTAACCAAAATGATCAAGATACGCTGCAATTAATAAAGCAATTCAGTGTCTAATAATTGTCAATCTGTACCATGGGGAATTGGACGATATGTGTGAAATGAGCCTAAGACCCCAGTGCCAATCATTACCAGCTTTATTTTTTATTTTTTTATTTAACTTTTTGTACAAAATGTTATTTGTACATTGGCGGGCTTATTGCCAAATGGTAATTTCTTCCATCCAACCAATAAAATAAAAGTTTTATTTTTATAATTCAAGTTACAGAACATATTCATTAGAAAAAAAAGATTAAAAAGCTAAAGACATATAAAAATAGAAATAAACGTTAAAGGAATCAATTCATTAGTTACGTAAACCTTGACAAAGAAGCTTGTTTGCTTTGAAACCGATCGGTGAAAAATAAAAATTAGTGGTTAAAAACAAAGTTGTTTTATTTATTTTATTTTAATATAAACGTTTTTGTTTATAAATTATCTTAAATCAAAACTATTGCTCAGTGGGAAAGGGGAAAAAATAGGAAAAGGTAAAGGAAGAGAGATTAAGGAAGAGAAAGGAGATGTTTCTTCAGACGTGATTTAAACTAGACTTCAGAGTTTATATCGCGTTTTAATATATATATACTGGTACGTTTTCAGTAAAACTCATTATTTAAATAATAGGTCATCCCTTTTCTTGGAAATATATCCTTTATGGTACACATGATTATTTTTTTCTCATGAACTAAAACACGAGTAAAACGGTATTTAATTAAAACTGCTTTTACCATATTTTTTTTATTCTTAACCGCATTATCACAATCAATTTCGATTAAAACAAAAAATATATTTTTTTTGGGATTCTGAAGACTTTTCAACCTTTAAATGTGTAAAAAAATACATTTTGTTCTGCCAAGATATGGGTTGCTATGTTTGTTTTCATTGAGAATAATCCTGCTGACAATACATGTTTCAATTGTTTTTCCTTATTTTTAAACTGTCATGAAATTCAATAACTAATTTGGATTACACTAGTGTTTCAGAGAAAATCAAAACAAAATTGTGTTTTCATGAAACAGTAAAGTTCAAAAGTTTAAAAACCTTCGCAACTTGTATTTCCAAACCCTTTAAAAAAACAAATACATTGAAAACTTTATACAACACTTTTGTACGCAGTAACTTGGAGTTTGCAGCCATTGTGTGGAGCCCACAATACATAACAAACATAGTTTTTTTTTTAATACCTTGGCCTCCGTGGTGTAGTGGTCAAGACGCTTGACTAACACACAGAAGGTTCCGGGTTCGATTCCCGGTGAGAACACAAAAATTAAAATGTAATTTTTCTCAAGCCTGGGTATACCGTGATGTAATTCACCACTGTAATTGGGCCTCCTGGCCTGTTGTGGTGCAAAATATAAAAAAATATCTCCTTATCTCTTCTTATTATAAAAACAATTAAACTTTTTGCACTTACAGCCTACTAAACAAAATTGATTTTTTACCCTTGAAAATAGACGCACAATATTTAAATTATGCTATTGATATGAATTATTCAAAAATAAAGTAGATTATTTTAATCTACTCTCCAAAATCAATCTTAATGTTCCGCGTGACAAGAAATAAGTATTTATTCCATCTGCCAGTCTGTAGCACTAACTATGCACAACACTCTTTCCTCTGTCGTTCTTGCTCTAACTACAATGCTTTTTTTCATCTATTGATGTATTTAACACGCCCCTTAATTTATCAAAAAATAAATTAAAAAATAAATTAAGACTCATTCTTTCTGGCTGTGATACGATCCCACTTGCTATTTAATGATGCTCACACTTATTCACACCTGAACACTTACTCTCACACAAATACACACAAACACACCTCTACATTTACTCTCATACAAATACACATAAACACACCCTTTTGTTGTACCACAATTTAATAAGTCAGATTTTTATTTAGATACTTCGCTGGTCTGTCTTCAAACCGCATCTTTTTATGTTATTATATCATTGTCGACTGTTTGTTTCTGAAATAAATAAATATAATATAGTATTTTTCAATCAGTCGGTGTTCATGTTCATACGACAGAAATTAATATACTCGGCAGTTATCACGACTGTAAATGAATAATATAAATCACTCAACTCAGAAACTTCGAGACTTGACCCCGAGTGATCACGGGTGATAATAAGAGACTGTTTCGTGATAATGGCATTGACGATAGCTTCAATTTGTGTGGACCGTAATAATAAAGTCGACGCTTATAAATTTGTCCACCGCCACCGACACAAACATATTCGGACTAACACGAACCTACGATGGAGTAGATTGTAGTCAATACGTAAGAGCATTAGGGCAAGCTTTATCGGAAATGATCGGGCCGGCCATTAGTCACTGATAGTCCGCCATATTAATTGTTAAAAGACCAAAAACTATCGAATTCCTCGCCGGCAGATAGTGGTATCGGCGGTGTCCGGCGAAGCAGATAAGGCCGTAATGACGCGCCAGGGGACGCGGACTGCGGACGATCGAACCTGCCGGGTCTGCTTCTGCTGGTCTCGCTCTCCTACTCTGGACACACTTGCCAGCTGATTAAGGCTAATCGTCATTATTATTGCCATCGATCGGGAGAGTTATTGTTATTGCTCGTCTCGTGGGCTTATATCTAATGAGATACTTAGTACACTCACCTGTCCCCGGCATTAACTGCGGACCAACCTTGATTACATCACGGGTGAGTCAATAATATGCAGATCAAATGTGTCACGAAATACTTGAATTAATGATGGAATCTGCGACAAATTAAGGTACTGGCTTAAGGTCATTTATGAAATCAAAAGCATACTACCTTTCAAAACGTTAAGATACATATAAACCTCGCTCATTGAATCGATTATATCTTACGGAGTGCGAGTCTGGGGGTCTCACTTTCCAGTCTCATCTAGGTAAAATTTATGATATTCAGGTGAGACTGTTAAAGGGTGTAACATATGGGCGAAGGTGTACATTTTAAATTCTGTAATGTCCTGCCGGTAAAACAACTTTGTGACTTCAAATTGACTGTAGATCCGGAATATAAAAAAAAGAGTTTCTCCCACTCACAACACTAGATTAGAGACTAAGGGCTCCCTGATCGTTCCCCGAATTACAAATTACTTCGGAGAGCGAACATAAAATTGTGTTATTCAAGGTTGTTCAATGATCTCGCACAAACCATCATTAACATGAAAGATCTTCGAATTAAAAAAAAAAGAACTGAAGAAATATCTTCTAAATACTTAATTCCTGTTAATAAATAAATTTGTATATTAAAAATAAAATTATGTAAATTAAACCTATCATTAAAAAAATGTGTCCCACCAAAAAGTCTTTACACTTAGTGGATAACAAATTGTTATATGTATTTTATTTATTTTAATAAACGCTGCTCTGCAGCACTGAAACTGAAATTAATACCGTGTTTCTTCAAGTATCCAATGATGACATAATTGAACATTATCCGTTAAATTTTACAATGTGAGTTTCCTAAGAGTCGATGTTTATTTCTCCTAAACATTATTAAATAACAACAATCCTTTTATTCGCTTCAACATCGTGGTGATTATCACGTAAAGTTGTCATTCTGGGTCCCAGAGTCAAAAAAGTATTTTCACCGACAAGGAAAATTATCGTGACGTGGTATTTGCACTGAAATTAAATAACTAATATATTACATTACAACAATCAATCAATTGAACTTTTGATTTACATCCATATTGAAATTTAAGATTTATTTTAATAGCTGCAACTATTCAGAAGTTCTTGGTCAAAAATACATACTGTTTTCTTTATGTTGACTGTTGATCAATCTCAGTCAAAACAAAATGCTGAGCTAGTGCTCGTACATGTTCGCTTTAAAAAGTTCTTTTATTTCACTATTAACCTACAAGTCTGAGAACGGACGCAGCAGCCTCCTAAAACGATGTTTTTTGTACTGGCCGGCGATAGGGTATCCCGGAGGCATCTATAAATGTCCACATGCTCTACTTAGGAGCGGATATGAAAAAGAAGAAGAGCTGATTATTGATAGAATCATAATTGATTCGCTGACGATGCGCATTTAATATCCATAGACACATTTCGGTGTTTTTGAAGGTTAAACACAAATTTCATGCTGGGCTATATCCTCAGCCTCAAAATTAAAGTCTGGAAACCGTCGTTAATATATTATCTGTTAATTACTGATGGTGAAGATAATTCCAGTCTGGTGTTATCTTACAAGGTTAATTGGCCAAAGAACACCTTCCTTCTTTAATTAAGTATTCGTCTTAGGAAACGTAGAAACGAAACCGGATTTACAAACTGCATAAATTTTATTAAAACGTTATATTTTACCTGAGTTAGATGATTACGGACCACAATCACACGATCGTTATAATATAATTCAAAGTTTCAAGATATGAACAGATAAGCAATAAACATAGTTAGTGGATTTGGTTGCTTCAGAAACATTACATTGTTTGTTATTTTCTACAATTTAAATTTTGCTTTGAAAAATTTGATTAATATTTCATTTATTACCTACTAATTACACAGAATGAAGTATAAACCAGATATGCCACATTTATTCAAATACATTAAGTAAGTATATAAATATAAGACAACTCCATATCAATATTTGAGTATTCAGTAAAACATATTAATGATTATCTTTAAAATCAGATTTTTACTTATACACAAAAACATCTATTTATAGTTAAAATTAATATTTAAATGCAATAAATATTGAAGAATAAAATATATCGAAGGAGTTGAACTTGATATTTATTTATTTATTATACGGCACAAGTGTATTTTGCATTATAAAATTTAACATTATTATGAGTTCGGTTATATAAAAATAAAAAACAATATTGAAACATTGATATATAAAAATAAAAATAACAAGAAAAATATATATCCATATCGCTAGCCCAAAGCAACAGTGAGATATCTCTGAAGAACATGTTTTAAGATAATCGGAGTTTGAGATGTGCAAAGAGTCTGACTGAATTAAATTATTTGAGGTAGATTATGAATACTGTATTTTCACATAGGTTAACTATCTAACTTCAATATTTTATTTTTTGGAAACATTCATTCATTAACATATCTGTATGTGTATCTCAAAATTTGAAATTTCGGGTTTATCTCACTGTTGCTTTGGGGCAGCGATATATGTATGCAAAAAAATATTAAAAAGTCGGTATATTATGAACATAAAATGAGTTAACATATTATGTGATGATGTAATAACTTATATTTCCATATAAGTTATTAATTTAAAATATAATTCTTGTATTAATTTTAGGTTTAATTTTTTTTTAATCTTGGGTACAGGGGAAAAAAAATATATTAAGCCAAATGTGTTAGTATTATAAATGTTTGTAAAAGGCAGATTTGCCGTTTGTGTTGACAAAATAAAAATAATAAAATAAAATAACACCCCGCAGTGCTGTTTAGTTTTCAAAATATTAAGAGGTTTGTACTCTCCTGTATTATTTTTGTAAATTCCAGTTGGGCGTATTGTAAAATAAAAATTTAAAAAGTAGGAAAACTACCGTATCTTCCTCCTCAAGCTGAAATTCACACATAACAGAATCCCGGACATGGATTCTGAACAAGCGAAAACGATTACAGCAGCGTCCAATCTTATTAACACTTGTTGTAAAGAAACGTTTTTTTTAATATATTTATTAACATATTACTACAGCGATGAAGAACATTTCAGGTAATATAGAAGTCTAGGCATCTATAGGGCTTATGATCTGTCATTGTCTGGTTTAAGTGGCCACTTTCCGCACTGTGTAACATTCACCATTCTGCCCACATTTGAACATCTACATTCCTTCAATTCTTTCATCTGTGGATGTTTGTGAAGTTAAAGAGCTGAAACTTTTATTTAGGCGGGTGAGATTCATCTAGATCCATAAGTACTAGATATTTTCCCCGCGCTGCTCTAAACTGTTATTTAGAAACAGTTTCACAAAACAAAAGCTGCTACTGCTACATGTTTTAAATAACCGGCACGTCAGTCTCTACTATGCACCCAGTACTGTAGTAGAATATATTATTTATATGTTACTAATTAATTTAATGTTACTGTTAATAATGTACATAACATATTTCATTTAAATTATTTATTGACAATTCTTGATGGAATTCCATTATAATAATGTAATAACTTTTATTTGCATATAAGTTAATAATTTAAAAAGTACTTGATACACTTCCACTTATTTATTTTGACCAATTAGCGCTTTCACCCTCTAATGAGCATCTTCAGACGGGTGAATATTATACAGTGTAAGGGTAATTTATATAAAACTAAATATTATATTAAGTGTAGGTACATTTAAAAATAAGTTGAAAAATATATAATACGCAATATTGCAATGGAACAGAGTTAGACAAATTATTGAAACATGTCTTGGCGGCGGTGTACTTTAAGAAAATATTCTATTATTTGAAATATATTTATTGTTTTATTACAATGTACAGGGTCTAACTAAGGGGGCTAATAAGGGTGAGTTTTTTAATTCTATTTGCTGATTTATTAAAATCAGATAGAATTTAAAAACTATTTTATTACATCATTACAATGGAATTCCATCAAGAATTGTCAATAAATAAATTAAATGAAATAACATATTATGTATTGTATTCATTGAATCGGCTTTTACACTGTGGAATAAACATAATTTTATTTATAAAAAAACACTTTGTTAAACACCTGAATTTTTTTGAGCATTTCTGTATAGTATTGAAAAGGACAGATGCTTCCATTTGCAGGTGTAGTTTATAACCTTAGATGTAGGAAGTAAAAGTTAAGAGAAGGTCAGTGATTTCAGAAAATGTAAAACTTCGGTCAAAATGTACCGTTATATTTGATTGGGTATCAACATAAATAGTTGGAAAATTATTAATTACTTCCTTACTCCGTACTTAGCATCCCCCATTATAACATTAGTATGTAACTAGTGTTACAAGTACACTCCATACGTCCATATATAGTAAATCAATTATTTGTCCCATTCAAACCAAATCAATTAAAACTTTAAATAAAACAGAAGGAAGAAACAAATTATTATTCAATAATTATGACCCACAAACATCGGGGCCAAGTAATTTCCCAATTAAGATAGTCATCATGATCGCATGTCTAAAGGTGACATTACTATCTTGTCACCCACGTGGCCACGTGGTCACTGGACACGTGGGCACGTGGGCACGTGGTCACCGGGGACGTGGCCTTCTCCGATGGAAGCAATGTAAATATTAAAATAGAGAAGTGAAATACCACATTGTAAAACGAGGCTAGCACAGAGACATGCGTATTTTATTGGCCCAATTTTTTTCAATTCTTTTTTTAGGTTTTTTTTTTTTTACTTTCAAAATTTTCCTTTTTTTAAAGAACACGCACTATCTTGAGTTCAGACTAAAGATAATAATTCTTTTTTTTCTATGATATAATTTTGTTGCTCTTTAGTAATACGGAATATTTACATGTTTTTTTTGTATTTTTTATTTCCTTTTTTAATTACTATTAAATAAAAGAGTACCTTATAATGTTTTACAGAATATTATCTTTTCTCTTTCTTATATTACACCAAAATATTATACCTCTCTATTTATTGTAGGAGCGAAAATTCATAAACATTTCTTGTATACCCACAAACAGGCCATGCCATTGTGTAATTTTTTGTTTACTATTTTTACTGTTAATATGTATTTCACTGCTATGTAATTATCGTTTATTTTTTTAATACTCTATTTTACCTCTCATGTATATTGTAAAAAAAATAACAAAAAAAAAAAAATTTAATTAGCCTCACAAATCAATAAACAACTGGAATTTTTCAATACCATCAAACCCCTATCAAACCGCTCTTTAGTTCGTTTTTGTCTAACAGACCATTTATAACGAAATTGAGTTAAGTGTATAGGTGAGAAAATCTTTTTTTTAAATTCAAATGAAAAAAATATATATTGTTTTTGGGGTTTTCCAATTTGCAGATGATAATCAAATAAATGGAAACATCAGCGCAATCTAGAATGGGTAGAAACAATTTTAAATGGACTAAATAAGTCCGTAAATAAATAAATTCATAACAATGCTTGTACGAGTGAGCGTTAGTTACAAATGATTATTTTACTGAAACAGTTGAAATCGTAACTAAACGAGTTAACGTTTCAGGAGTGTGTTAGAAAAAACGAATTGTTCGATTATTTGAAGAACCGATAAAATCTTGAATTCGATATTTTGTTACTATTTTTATTTGTCGTAATGTAAAAATATTTTCCATCGTCAATGTGATATATAAGTTCTTTATCTGGCCATTGGTAATCGTGGTTTTCAGTGTGACAAGGTCTTGTCCACCTCGGACTAGACTAGATCTTCTCTCGAAGCCTGATTTCTTTTCTTAGTTTTGTTTGATCGGAAATATTATATTGAGCGGTACCGTATGAGATCTGAGAAAGCACGGTGTGGAGTGGGTACAGTATTATGCAAATTAATGGAATAAAATTCCTTGTAATCATAAAATGCGTTTTTTATTCATATTTTGAGTTACAGGTGACGTACAATCATATTTTTTTTTTTGTTCAATGGGATTTATGTCTTTCTTCTGTTTTTATAACAGCTCAAATACGCTTTGACATGGAATCAATTAAATTTTGGCAATTTCCATTTATGCTGTCATCTCAAAACCACATCTGAATAACAGATTCTATCATCTTAATCTTGGCGGTGCGGTCCAATTTTTGCATTCTATATTTACAAATCGTCCACAAATTTTCTACAGGGTTAAGGTCAGGTGAATTTTCAGGCCAGTCTAAAAGAGTTATCTTTTTATCATTGAAATACTTAAGCATAAACTTCGATACGTGACAAGGAACTAAGTCCTGTTGAAATACAGCCCCAACACAGACAACATTCACTCAGTTCTGTACTCCAGTGCTGCTCCAATAGAGCTATATACATTAGGCTATTTATCATCCCTTCTATTGGTATCAAAGATTCGGTCCTCATATACGAAAAGCAGCCCAAAAACATCATTTAATGGCATATTTCACCGTTTGATCAATATGAGCCACAGTAAGTTTTTCATCCCCACTTTATCTAACAAATTTCGTGCGATATCCTTTCACGAGAAAGTGGGCCTCATCTGAAAACAACATCTTCTTCTAGTCTTCTACAATCCATTTGGTATACTTTTTAGCCCAGATGAGCCTTTGCTTTATCATACGTGCCATTCAATGAGTATTCATCGTACTGTTGAGTCATGTATCATCACCCTAGTGGCTGCCAAATCTCGTTGAAGGTGAATGAATCTCGTAACTTGTTTTTCTGGGGTTTAACTTACTATTTTTGATTAAAGATATTTAATCTCAGACACTAGTTTTCCGGTTTCTTCCACATTTCTCAATTTTCTTTGCTTGAACTGACCCTGTTTCTTTTTTCTGCTTAATAATCCCTCTGACTGCTTCCTGACTCACAAAACATTAATTTACAATCTCTTTCTGAGTCATTGATGTATGCGAATTTAAGGTTATAATCTTTTCCCTTTTCCTCGGCGTGATATTCATGATTTAAAACAACTCATAAACACTGTTTAATATGCGAGCAATTTATAAAGTTAGTCCTTTATTGAGAAAATGTAAAAAAAAAACAACAGATATTACATCAACAAACACCAATATGAGCTCCCAAAAGATTAATGAACTGTAAGTCATAATTTTTGGCGCTAAACAACTGTCAAATTGACATATTATGAGTGTTGCTGTACATAAAAAATGACGAAAATTACTCTTATTCCATTAATTCCCACAATACTGTATAGTGCACACGAGTATGTTAGAGCGATGATTCGCTGATAGATGATGCGTTTCTTGTACTAACAGCGCGGTATCGCGATAAGAACCAAATAAATCATGTTTGAGAGATCGATAAGGCGGATCTACAATCTACATGGGATGTTTTATATTTGCCCTATGCTAATCGCGGGATTCCATCTGCGATAGTGACTGTCTCGTCCCATGGCGATGCGCGATGTTGTGAACTTAAACCGATTTTGAGATTATAATAACATGCCGGGTTAAAATTAGAACCAATTCTTAGTTCTAAGCTGTTTCGAACTGACAAATAACATGTGGGTATTTATTTATTTGGTTTATAGTAGAGATTAAAATAATCGAATGAATTTACGAATCGAATGATTTAAAAAAAATATTTATTTAATTTTACAGTACAACATGTATAAACCGAAAAGGCATGCTCAAAATCAAAAGTAAAACTTTGCGAAAAATAATTTAAAAATGTTGACATAATGTAACATTTAAAAATTAGGTGCAAAAATATACATAAAAAAAAGGGTAAATAAAAGAAAAGATTACAATCTAAAAGCGAATTGTACTGCATCATTCATTTCCGTTTTTCCATAGATAATAGAGACGTTTGGACAATGGACGAGAATGGGTGTTTCGGTTATTGTGACATGCGGTCACTCATAAATTGGAATCCATGTGAAGAGTGGTCACGGAATTCAAAGAAACGTTTTAATTTATTTCAACAGACAGGGAAAACATTATTGAGAAGGTAATATGGACGTTCATACAAGTCCGTCCGTCCGTCCGTCCAAGTATAAAAAATGAAAAATTGTTTTCAGGCGTTGCCTAGTAGGTGATTTGGTTCAGCCGGGTGAATCTCACTCACATAATAAAGGTTTCAGCTCCTTTACTTCACAAAAGTCAACAGATGGAAGAGTTGAGGAAATGTGGATGTTTAAACATGGGCAGAAGGGTGAATGTTACACGGTGTGTAAAGTGGCCACTTAAACCAGCCAATGACTGGTCATAAGCTTTGTAAACGCCTAGACGTCCATATTCCCTTCTCAAAAATGTTTTCCCTCTCTGTTAAAATAAATTAAAATATGAATAACTCCCTAGAGAGAAAATCCACCCAGTCTGCAAGCATTTGGATATACTGTGTTTAAGAGAAGGTAATATAGATTATATAGATCTATATTACCTTCTCTTAAATGTTCTTCACCTCTGTTGTAATATGTTAATATAAACAGCTCCCCAGGGAGTTGAATCCAGTCCTTGTCCACAAAAGTTTGGACAAACTCAAATATGTTTTTTTATATTTTTTAGGTCATTAGAAAGTTAATTGTAAAAAAAATTGCCGTATACACAAAACTGTTTCTTTTTCTGTTAGTCCTAATTCTAAAATAACAACGTATATCGACTGATGATGCTAAAAAAAACCTTTACAATTAATTTTGTCAGCTTCATTACACATGCATTTGTTATTATTGAGGTTTGGAGAAACGTGATGTAACCGATCAAAACAATTGTCAAAATCCTACATTGACAGTGCCAACATAACACCGAACAAGGAACAGAAATGTCCTCACGACGATTGTGCATAACTAAACACGGATTTATCGATACCATCTTCAGAAATATAAAGAACCGTGTATTTCGTGCCCACGTGAACATCATAGATGGAACGTAAGATTGAATATTTAATGGAAATGCCAGGTGTGTGCGGGCACAGGTAACATCAGAGTACTCTACACCGGTACAGAGCACATACGACATATTTATCGCAGCAATTCAAGCGATGCCGATGTTATCCGCCTTACCGATACTGTCCCTGCATCCTGTCTAATAGATCGTCCAACAAAAAGCTTTGCTGGTAATCGAAATATTATTTATTATCTGTCTATATTAACCGATCGAGGGTGTTGGCCGAAGCTAATGCAGCGAAGAGAAGGTAGATAGTAGATAGAAAGAAAAGACAGCAAGATAGTATCGATAAACCTGGGCTCTGATTACAATGGGAAGTTAACACATTTATCTTCAATTGTTTATACAGTGAAATCGATTTTTCCGTACAAAAATATATTTGTATTAAAATTTGAAGTATCTTCGTCGGCAATATGTAACTAAACATGTTTCAAAAACAATTTCATGTGAACATTTAATTTTTTTCGGGTGAGTGCCGGGAACAGACTGAACGGTGCATTAAAATCAATCTAAAATTAGCAGTTCACAGTGGATTTCTGGTGCCGATCCTTATATATGGAAGCGAAGTGTGGGATATAAAATCAAGCTGAATGCTGTCGAAATGCGATATCTCAGCCGAATGTGTGGTAAAACTACGTACATAGGTGCACAAATGTCGAGATCGGTACATTACGTAAGGAATGTAAAAGATGCGAGATCTGTATGCAAAGACATAGTGATGTGGCATTTTATCTCTCTGCTTACCCTTTCGGAGAAACAGCGCGATGGTTTGTTGTTGTCTATAAAGTAAAATCATGTCTATAAAAAAAAGTATCATCTTCGAAAACCGGTTATTGAGCACCTCTAAAAACATATTTTATATAAATATTCTATTGGACAGTAACTAACATACACTAAAACAGAATTGGGTGATGAATATTATAACT
Source organism: Micrasema longulum (assembly GCF_059751315.1). NCBI lineage: Eukaryota > Metazoa > Arthropoda > Insecta > Trichoptera > Brachycentridae > Micrasema > Micrasema longulum. The sequence continues at coordinate 52,982 of NW_028278358.1, forward strand.
GAATAATCAAATTTTTACTTAATGAATCTTTAAAATGATTGAATATTTATCGTTTCTAAATAAGTTATGTTATTACAGATGGTCGCGACATTGTGGCTTCATTTCATAGCCATATAAAATGGGGCTCCGACATGACACACAAAGAACCCCCAAACTGAAGAAGAACGTAAAAATTGATTAATGTCAATACTCCATAAACCTTATAAATATTTATTCGAGAAGCGGAAAACATGTACAATTTATTTGCATGAAACATTCCGAAATATAGACAGTACGTAGAAAGTAGGCAAGGCAGCGAGGCAGCAAGCAGTCATAGATTGTATCGCGACACGAAGAGAACAGAAATATTCTAGTTGGACGTACAAAATACATTTTGATAGATTAACTGAGATAAGGGGCATAATTTATCTTGTATTCGGGCGATAAAAGGCAGCCGATTACCAGATCTGAGCTGATAGCTACGAAGCTAGTACTGAGGCTAGGATAGCCTCGATAGTCTCGATACTACATAGATTCGTGTAAATACTGTTTGGTTTGTCTATACAAAAGTGGTCATCCTAGATTCTTTATATACTATCTAACTATCTGCAAATACCCAATATTACGTAATTTTTTTATATTCTTATTTATATTGACGTTTTTGGTTTTAAACAAACGTTAACCACCCATTACGGAAAAATCATACTTTTGCACTTTTATTTGTCATTTTTATCAGTTGCCGGGTTTCGTCGTGACCGACATTGTCAGACTGGTAGGAGACTAAACAAATGTCTATGTTATATGCAAGTGCCAGCAGGGGTTGTAAATCATTTTTTTATAATTTTAGAAGGAACTACCAACCAGCGGCCCTGATATAGTTTAAATAATATTTAAATACATGTAATTCAAATTTATTTTTACTATTAATCTTCATGAAATTATAAATTTTACATATGTATACAATTATTGTTTTGCCCTTGTTTGTCTTTGCTAAATAGTTTTATGTTCTTTTTGTTCGGTTTCTTGCATTTATGTTTCTTCACTGTTGTAATTGACTTAGGTCGTATATATAATAAATAAATAAATCGATATGTTTTTATTATAAACATTTAAACAAAACTTAAAACTTTACAATTGGTTATACTTTACACTTAAATTATATAAATTTTAACTCTTTTATTCCCATAATTCTATAAAGTCATGATTTTCAAGCCCCGCTTGCACTTGTACATAACATTTCCTACCAGTCTGACGATGTCGGTCACGACAAAACCCGGTTACTGCTAAAAATTATATTCTTGAAAGTGGAATAAAACTGTACACGTTTTTTATTATTATACTTTTGTTTATATTAAAATATGTAATAAATTACAATTTGGTGAAATTATAAGTTTATGAAGATTTAACAAAATAAATTCTTGAATGTTAGGTTTAATATAATAACGAAAGCGAATACAACTAAGATAAAATATATATAATCAATAACAAATTACAACAGGGATGGAGAATACCTTAAATAAGGGAATATGGAAGTCTGGGCATTTCAGGGCTTATGACCTGTCATTGGCTGGTTTAAGTGGCCACTTTACACAATACGTAACATTCACCATGTTGCCAATGTTTGAACATCAATATTTCTTCAATACTTCCATTTGTTGATTTTAGTGAAGTCAAAGAGCTGAAACCTTTATTTTTGTGAAGAGATTCATCTGACTGAATTATTTCACATACTAGGCAACGCCTGAAAACAATTTTCAAATTTTCCAAGAAATATGGATGTTCAAACATAGGCAAAATGGCAAATGTTACACAGTGTGTAAAGTGGCCACTTAAACCAGCCAATGACAGGTCATAAGCCCTTTAAATGCCTAGACTTCCATATTCCCTTATTTAAGGTATTCTATATCCCTGTTGTAATTTGTTAATATATATATATATATATATATTAACAAATTACATTATAATCAATATATATATATATTGATTATAATCAATATACAAAAAAAAAAAAAAAACCATTACGCCGTTTCCCCGTAAGGGTAGGCAGAGAGGATAGAACGCCACAACACTATATCTTTGCATACAGATCTCGCTTCCTCTACATTCATACATCTTCTCATGCACGCGCGCCGATTATCTTTAAGTATTTGTTGGATTTGGTCATGCCATGTCATATATATATATATTGATTATAATCAATAAAACACTTAAAACACCCGAATTTATTTTAAAGCTCTACTTGTCTCAGAAAGCAGAGATCTTTATATCTACAGGTGATGTTATAAACTCCATCTACATGTGATTTTATACGTTTATATCGACATCACCTGTGGATAATATATAAATATCTGAGCTCCCTGAAACCAACAGTGCTTTAAAATAAACTCAAGTGGTCTGAGTGTTTTATTAATCATATATTTAATCGTGTTATTCCTCAAAAGTAATGCGGATTCGATCAATAATAGAACCAAGATAAAGTAGGCAAAATACAGATTATTTTATTTTTATCACATGTCAAAATACAGAGTTGAAAACTTCTAATTTCGGCTAGTGTATCTGTAAGAAAACATTATTATCTCCTAATGTCATAGTTAATTACAGTATATAGCAATCAGTCGAAGACAAAACAAACAGATAATGAGTGAATTGTTTTCCACTGATAACTGTTTTTTGCTCGAGTTATCGAATGAAGATGCACTTTTATATTTACGAAGGCTCCATTATCTCCGCGACCATATCTCTCCACAGGGCAATGCACCACCGCCGCTACTCCTCACTCCTCCACTCCTCACAACTCACAACTAACTCCAGTAAGGGGTGGATGGAGGCGTTCTAAATACACATTGCTGACTGACCGCGAGGGAGCCGGCCCTCCCTCCCCGTGTTGCTTATTTCTAATTAAAGTACTGTACTCGGTAGTAGGTACGCAGTTATAGTTTTAAGTTTTGTCGCGTTCAGCTTAATTCTCCTCAGTCGTTTTAGGCTGAATTTGAAACATTTTAAGAAAAAATCCAAGTAAATATGCATCCATTAAAAGTATACAACTCAAATTTATATATTTTTATCACCCTTAGTGAATCAACAATCACCTATAGATGTTCTGTCATTATAATTATGTTGTAAAAATCCCAAATAAAATAAAATTAATCATTCTAGTCCTATTTTTAAGTCATAAAAATTTTAATGTACTAATTATTGTAAAATCAACAGCGCAATTTTTTTTTTTACATATCTTGATCTACGTATTTGTAAAGTTAGTAGGGGAGACCGAGGAGGGTTGAAACAGTTTTTACATTACCTAGTATATCTCAGCCTTAAATAGACCTGCCTCAACGAACTTTATATTTTAACGTAGCCAATTTTATAAAGTAATCGGAGTTAATGAGAAATCGGCTAAAACTGAACAAACTCCATGGGTTGCAACTCTCCTAGTATCGAGGTAAGTTGAAACAGAGGTCAAGGTAATTTGTAACTGTTTGGTATTTGGGAAATGTAATTTATTTTAAAAATAAAAACGATACTATTTTTAAAAATAAGACAATTTATTTAGAAAATACGCGTAAAACAAATATAACTTCTGTAATCATCCGTTGGTATGTTATTCTATAAAAATATATTGGTTAGGTTTTATCGTGCAGTAATTATAAATTATAGTCGGGTTGTGGTCCCGTGGCTAGTGTCTCGGACTCAGACCAAAGGTCCGTGGTTCGAATCCCACTCTACCCCAACTTGATTCCATTTTCTAATAGTGAGTTATTTAGAACTCGTTGAGAATGGCCCTCAAAATTAAATATTTGGGTAAATTATAAGAACGCAAATATTTCTTTTTCAAAAAAAAAAAGAAAAAATAGCAAAAGAGTCTTTCGTACATATTGATTGGGCGTTCTGAAACAAAAACAATTAATAATTCGGTGTCCAAGTTCACACCACAAAACATTTTAGTAATAAAATAGGAGAGTTAAAACAAGCTGTTTCAACTCTCCTAGGCCCAAAAAATCAGGTCTGGTTCAAAATAATGGCTTTTAACCTCAAAACTAGAGGCGAGCTGTAAAAAACAATATCATGCATATTAGAAATAATACCACACAGCGTTAACGTAATACGTATTGAATAACAGGCCATCAAAATTCTAGCCAAAAACTTACTTTTGCTATTTTTTTCCGTCCAGATATCGTATACTCACAACCACTCCCTGAAGACTACTGTTGCCGACTCCTTCAAGTAGCGCGTTAAAAAAAACAGTCAATGCGCGATGTTGTTCGCCATCGTTCATAGATTTCTCGAAATCGCCATTGTTTCAACTCTCCTCTGTTACAACTCTCCTCGGTTTCCCCTATATATTTATTAATGGAGCTAATGAATAAATAAAACATTTCATTAAATACGGATAACCATGTCTTTATAAATTTCAACAAAAATAATATTTTTTGATAATTCGTCATCATTTCCCTATCTGTACCTAATGATGCAAAGGGCACTTCATCAGTACACTTGAAACAGGGTATCTTAATTATTTTTTGCTTTACGAAGGTAACATGATCAGTCTTACGCTTCTCTTGCCAGTCCTGATATCATGAAATATTATGGTGCAAAAAAACATGAAAACAACAAACAACTACTCGTATGTCGGTATTCGAGCTCAAGACCTCTTGCATGGTAGGCAAATACGCTGACCACTAGACCACGAGGTGGACAATTGATAATTATAGTTTAAAAATTACCCATTTATAATAGAGTGCGAAATGAAAGCTGTAACGTCTGATTCTGCGTGAAAAATTTCAACGCTTATCAGTACATGGTTTACCTCTTCGTTCTAATTCTCAAGGCACTCTCTAAATACCCATCCACAATTCCTCTTTCTTCTCTAACTCGTATAGTGTCCATGCGGCTCAACTGTGGAATCATCTCCCATCCACCATCAAAGATGTTACTACATTATCTCTGTTTAAATCACGTCTGAAGAAACATCTCCTTTCTCTTCCTTAATCTCTCCTCCTTTCCTCTTTTTTTCCTTTTTCCCATTGAGTAATAGTTTTGATTTAAGGTAATTTATTACGTCTATTTCTATTTTTATATATCTTTAGCTTTTTAATATTTTTTCTATTGCATATGTTCTGTAACTTGAATTATAAAAATAAAATTTTTATTTTATCGGTTGGTTGGAAGAAATTGCCATTTGGCAATAAGCTCGCCAATGTTAAAAGTTAAATAAATAAAATTCACAGAAAAATTACGAAAAAACTATGAAAATTCAAAAGTCTTAAAGAAAAACTCCTAGAAACAGTCCAAAGTGGTTTAGTCAGATAAAGTCATTGTTTTATGTAGAAACAGATTTCATGTTAGAAATTCGCCTTTTTAACAAAAAAATATCACTAGGCTGGTCCGAGTGCCCAATTTGGAGTCCGGTTCTGGTAAAGAGACAACAATAAATTAACATTTCCATTACCGAGTCACCATAAATCTGTCTCCGTATCTTGGCTCATGTGGGAAAACATTTCACCAAACAATGAGTCACTTATCTTGTGGATATAAAAATGCAAATACTGTCTGCATCAGCCGATATTGCACAAGTGCATCTCCGCACACTGCGAGCGGAGATCGGTGAGATTAAATACATTTTAGTGGGAATTAAATTTATAACTATGTGATTAGAAATTCAAAGGAATCAGCCATCGCCAATGATAGCGCGTCTCAAAACATATCTTGTATAACATAATTAATAAATGTATAATGTATTAAGTCACTAGGTCTTTAGTATTATTTATTTATTTATTTATTTATTATTTATTTATTTATTTAAATTTTTATTCCAGTAAAATGGCTATAAAGTGCAGAGCCAATTCTACCATATGAACATATAAACATGAACATAAATATAAATATAAACAAAAATATAACAATAAACATAAATATAACAATAAACATAAATATAACAATAAACATAAATATAAACATAAAATAAAATTTTATATTGCAGCACTTATGGTGGTCTTAACATATCGCGCCATTGCTTGAACAACGGTGATTGGATCCACTCTGCAGTGGCTTGGAGAATTTCGTTATTAGATTTTTTTAGGCGTTCCCATAGGCTCCAGGCTCTTTGGCGAAGCAGGGCAGCGAAGGTGTTTATTCGTCCAGCTGTAAACATTTCAGAGGCACTGCAGTACCTGGGCAATCCGAATAATTGTCGGTATGAGTTGTTATATGTGATCCTTAATTTGTTCCACGCTCCTTGCGTATAGTTGTTCCAAAGTTCCGCTGTATACATGGACGTCAAATACGAAGTAAATATGATTTTCTTCACTTCGTTACTGCATTGAAAGAAGCGTCTCGCTAGCATAGAGGCCCTGACATTAATGGCTCTTCTCTGTCTCTCTATGTCCTGATCGTCTTTACAATTATCAGTCAGTATGTGCCCTAGATATTTGACTTTTGCAGTTACCATTAAACTGTTGTTGTCTAGGAATACAGGTGGTGATGGGTTCACGAACTCAGAAAGTGACGTCTTGTGTTTAAATATAAGTACGGCAGATTTTTTTGCATTGTATATCATATTGTGGTCAATTGCATATTTTTCGCAAATATTGAGCAACAATCTCATACTATTAATAGATGGAGTCAATAATACCATATCATCTGCATAACTAATATTGTTAGCGCAGACGCCGTTAACATGACATCCGACTTTGGATAAATTAAGAAGCACGGTGAGATCATCCATATATAAATTAAAAAGTGCCGGAGACAGACAACCTCCTTGTCGGACTCCACATTTCAAATAAAAAGGCGAAGATGTAGCATCTCCCCATTTTACAATATTTTCCTGTTGTGTGTGCCAGGCTGCCAACGTATTAATAATACAAGATGGAATTCCTTTCTTCTCCATTTTATTCCATAATATTTTATGATTTACGCGGTCAAATGCTTTACTCAAATCCAGAAAGCATGCGTATGTATTTGTTTTTCTTGATTTATAGTAGGCCACTGTTTGTTTTAAGGCAAATATTGCCATATCTGTTGACAAAGCTGCTTTAAATCCGAATTGGTTTCCGCAAGTATTTAATTTCTCCGAAATAATTCTTAACACCAATTTTTCGAAGATTCTGGATATCATGGTTGTTAGTGATATTGGCCTGTAATTTTGTTTTTCCGACAAGTTTACCTGCCCAGATTTAACTAAAGGTATCACCAATGTTTTTGTCATATCTCTCGGTAGGTGTGTATGGTTTAGTATCGCCGTAAAAAGAACACAAAGATATTGTGATATGTTTGAGCCTGCGTAACGTATATGTTCTATTTTGATACCGTCGTGTCCAGCAGTTTTTCCCGGTGAAATTTGTTTTATGGCAACATCAATGTCTTTACTATTGATTGCAGCGAGGCTACCAAATTTAGCTGACAGATAAATCGAGTCTGGTTTTGTATTTACATTACAGCCGGAAGTTTCAGAGAAGTATTCTCTGAATAAACCGGCTATAATTCCATCACCAGTAGTTTTATTAAAGATTAATACTATGAACATTTTTTTTTTGCACCACAACAGGCCAGGAGGCCCAATCACAGTGGTGAATTACATCACAGAGCACCCAGGCTTGAGAAAAATCTCTTTTTTTTTTTTTTTGTGTTCTCACCGGGAATCGAACCCGGAACCTTCCGTGCGTGAGTCAAGCGTCTTGACCACTACACCACGGAGGCCGCCAAAAAAGGAATGACAACAAGACCTGCAAATAACTATGTATCTATGCAATTATAAACAAACAACACTGTAAAATGAGACATTTGTCAGTGCGTAATAAGTTTATGTTCCTTTAATTATGTTTATTTTATTATAATATCAAAATTTTTAATTGGTCAACTATATTATGAAAATCCCTCTCCCCCACTCTATTTCCTCATCCCTTAACCTTCTTACGAGCTCTTTTTTTTCTCATGTCTTATATGATATATTATTTTTTTCTTTACTGTGTAACATGTTCTCATTATATTTGTGAAAAACTTTAATTAAATGCAAGTACCATTTTTTATGTTTTGTATTCTTATATAACAACTGTTGTTTTTCCTTAATAAATAAAAATAAAATAAAATAAATCGTATTCTTTTAAACGTACAACATAACAATTAAACGTACAACAGTTACGTTGAAAGTTAATAAATATTCCCATTGTGGAAATTCAGTTTGTTATTTGATCTTTTTTGGTGGTTTTATTCTACCAAGTATCGTGTTTTATTTCATAATTACACGTGTTAATGTTAGAAAGTTATAATATCACAGGGTAATATACAACTAGGTAACATCAAAATCAATATTTGCTAGTTACCCACTAAAAAACATATTTACACGAATAAGCAAGTCGTGATTCATTAAGATCATGCTATGATGATTTGAATGCATGATTTGTCTCTCTGTACCATTTACTATGCAGAGAAGGATAAAAAAATATGTTTTAGTGAGTAACTCACAAATGCTCATTTTAAGTTACGCCTGTGGATGCTGGATACAAATACTTTTATATTCCCTTCTGTAAAATGTTCTTCATGTCTGTTTTAATGTTTTTTTTTCAATATTTACTTTTTTTTATTCTAACTTTTTTCTTATTTACTTTATATACGAACTTTTTCTTTTCGGCGCATATTTTTATACTTGACTATAAATTTTATATAAGATCTTTAATTTTATCTCTTTAATTACGCTAAGTTTACTTATGATTTTAAATTGCAGCATGTTTTTTTGGTTTTCTGCGTGTCTTTCTAATTTAAAAAATAAACAACAATACTTACGGTATATACAATTTAAACTTATTTAATTTCATTTTTAAATTACAATTTTTTACTAAAAACATTAAATTTGTTAAAACTTAACGATAGAAGAAATATTATAGACCTTTTAAATTTATTCAAAATTATAAATTCAATATGGGATTGCCCTGAACTATTATCTCTCATCAATTTCAAGGTGCCTGGAAGAATGACTAGACAGGTGCCACCGTTTTGTAGCAACAATTCACGGACAGTGTATACTTGTTATGCCGTATTAAATAGACTTCATGAACTCGGCAATAGTTATTCCCAGGCATCTGATATATTAAGTGTAGGGTATTGTTCCTATAAAACAAACCTTTTGAACTTTTTCAAAGATGGTGAATAGTAATTGTATTTATTTATTCATGCATTTCATAATATATACAGTTTTTTGTTCACTTTGCCCAGCTGTATGAAACAGTACTTTGTATTGATTTTCTTGTTGTATTACTGTAGAATGTTTTATTATTTAAACTTTCTACTGAATATGCTATATAATTTTTAGGTTATTTTTTTAAATATAATTCTTGTATAATTTTTAGGTTTATTTTTTTTAAATCTTGGGTACAGGGGAATTTATGTTTATTTTTTTTTTTCAAAATGAAGCCAAATGTTTTAGTATTATAAATGTTTGTAAAAGGCCGATTTGCCGTTTATGTTAATAATATAAAATAAAATAAATAAAATGACACCCCGCAGTGCTGTTTAGTTTTCAAATTATTACGATGTTTGTACTCTCCTGTATTATTTTTGTAAATTCCAGTTGGGCGTATTGTAAAATAAAAATTTTAAAAGTAGGAAAACTATCGTATCTTCCTCCTCAAGCTGAAATTCACACATAACAGAATCCCGTACATGGATTCTGAACAAGCGAAAAGGATTACAGCAGCGTCCAATCTTATTAACACTGGTTGTAAAGAAACGTTTTTTTTAATATATTTATTAACATATTACTACAGCGATGAAGAACATTTCAGGTAATATAGAAGTCTAGGCATCTAAAGGGCTTATGATCTGTCATTGACTGGTTTATGTGGCCACTTTCCGCACTGTGTAACATTCGCCATTCTGCCCACATTTGAACATCTACATTCCTTCAATTCTTTCATCTGTGGATGTTTGTGAAGTTAAAGAGCTGAAACCTTTATTTAGGCGGGTGAGATTCATCTAGATCCATAAGTACTAGATATTTTCCCCGCGCTGCTCTAAACTGTTATTTAGAAACAGTTTCACAAAACAAAAGCTGCTACTGCTACATGTTTTAAATAACACGTCAGTCTCTACTATGCACCCAGTACTGTAGTAGAATATATTATTTATATGTTACTGATTAATTTAATGTTACTGTTAATAATGTACATAACATATTTCATTTAAATTATTTATTGACAATTCTTGATGGAATTCCATTATAATGATGTAATAACTTTTATTTGCATATAAGTTAATAATTTAAAAAGTACTTGATACACTTCCACTTATTTATTTTGACCAATTAGCGCTTTCACCCTCTAATGGGTATCTTCAGACTGGTATAAATAAATAAGTGGAAGTGTACCAAGTATTTTTAAAATTGATAACTTATATGTAAATATAAGTTAACATAGTTAAGAATGACACACTCTAAGTGCGTGTGCGTTATAAAATCATTAATAATACGTTTTAAAATCACAGTTTATTTTTTTTAAACCCGTTTTAGGTGTTTCGGGAGAAAATCAGTTTTAAAACAACTGTTTCTTTTTTTACCACATAGGTCTAGTAATGATTTGGACGACAGGGAATAAAGTTTGACTTTGATTTTGACAATAATGGTGTTAGTTTTGGTTTGATTTTGACAATAAGGAAGTAAGTGGAGTTTGATTTTAGAATCGCTGTCATAATAAAAAATCTCAATTGAAGTCACACAAGTGGCGCGAACGAGACCAATCAATTTATTATTAAACTCACCTACCCGGGAACCAGGGAACCAGGCAACCAGGGTAGCAGAAGGCAGCGAGAGGTGAGCGCACCTTTCACGAACTAATAACTCCGCAGAACAATAGCACTAACTGGGAACGTATTAAACAATAAAGAAACGCTTAATCGCCCTGTCGATTTCAAATAAATAAAAAAATAAACAAGAGAGTCGTGCTTTGGGGGCGGGGCGGGGCGGTTTGGGCCAGGGAGAGAGGGGGGTGAGGAGATGGTTGGGGAGATTACTGTTCCTCGGTGGCGCGATGGAGCAACATGAGGCGGGTCGGGGTTCATAATCCGCACAACACTAAATTCACATTTTTCCCCCGTGTAATCCACACGCCAGGCTACATTAGTACACATTTACAAATCAACTTAAATTTTCCACAATTCTGTAATCATGTGTACTCATAAGTACATTAAGAGTCCGGGCGGATGAAGAATATATTTCTGTTTGTGAAATAGAATCACGTTCCTGTAGCTCAATCACAAATAAATATCGACACGCTAAGCATTTGAGCGATCACAATGAACAATAATGAACATTATGCTTAAGTTATCGCAGTCATAAATCAACGCGTGCGAAATCTCTAAGTCAACGCTCGTGTAGGTTTGGTTTGTTTTTCCTCGTATTGCATTTGCAAATAGTAGTTAAAATTAAATTACAATTACCATGATGACTGCCTTTCTTGACATTTGGCTTGCCAACCGCCGGCTAAATGCAATAAATAGCAGGACAAATAAAAAAAACTAAAAAAAACTAGCGGCTTTGGAATATTTTCCATATTTACACCGGTGAAATTCAAATATGTGATTGCGCAGCAGGATTATACGTCGCGAAACGTAAATATTGACCACTACACCACGGCGGCCTCCGTGGTGTAGTGGTCAAGACGCTTGACTCACGCACGGAAGGTTCCGGGTTCGATTCCCGGTGAGAACACAAAAATTAAAATGTGATTTTTCTCAAGCCTGGGTGCTCTGTGATGTAATTCACCACTGTAATTAGGCCACCTGGCCTGTTGTGGTGCAAAAAAAAAAATGTAAAAAAAAAAAAAAAAAATATTTTGACATTTAATATAAGGTGTTCGCGGATGTTCCATTGTGATTGCTAATACGATAAACAACCATGGCGAGAAATTGTTAACACGTCGCTTATTAGAACGTCGATAGTTATTTGTAATTGAGCTACTGGACGAGTGTTTTTGACTCAACAGGTGCTCTCAGGTAAAAATCCTAAATGAGGAAATCGAGTGGAGACAAGTTGTGTAGTACTTGGCACGTTCGCTTACCATTCTCGAGGCCTCGGGTTCAAAACCTGGTAGTATTGGCTTTAAATATTGATCTTGAAGTTTGTTTAAACTGCAATATTTTATTGTTCCTGGACTGGCGCCTGAAACATAGGACTGATCACCTTACCTTCATGTAACGGACGATCGAAATGCACATCTGAGTGCGGAAAGGAGAATGATGATGATTATTAATAGAATTTATTATGTTATCTCCATTTAAATAAATGTAGGTAAATGCGAAGTTAAATGTTGTAAATAATGAGTAATGAACCTGTAGTGGTCATTGCAACAAGATAGCGATGCCTTTCCGATTACTGGAGCAAATTAACGAGATTAACCGGGTATCAGGTGCCAGGTAAGAACCGGTGCACTGTTGTATGTCGATAGTATAGAGTATAGAGTGAAGGAAGGAAAGACAGCTAGAAGGAAGTGTAAGAGTTATGTTCCATCTGTATGCACCGGAGAACTGATATTTTAATAAAGCCTTTTCTTGCTAAACCAATGCAGTGCTGAGACTGGTATTACATGATTATGTCCATCACTGACCAGCGTACAAGATAAAATGGTTGCTCTTTTTAAAGAAAGATTAGATAAGAGACTACATATAAAAAAATACGATTTTACGATACTCTTATACGTATACAGTAATACTAAATAAATTAAATTTACCTACTTCATTGGTACACGTGATGTAAAATAAACAAACTACATTATTTATTTGTTTATTTATTCAGTTTTTTTTTCCATTTCAATCATCATGGCATTTTATCTTGTTGGCTAGGCCATATACTGCGGATGCCTCCTGAAAGTCTTAACCACGCTTGCCTTATTTACAAGGCATCAGGTTCTCGACGTCCTGGACGTCCACTGCTCCATCCATAGTTCACCGGCAGTTTATGTCAGAACTTCGGGACGAGAACCTGACTTGGGAGGACGCAAACGAGTTGGTGGCGGACAGAGATGCATAGAGGCTCTTTGTGGATAGCATATGGTCCAGCTAGGGAGCGGACATGGAATGATGCTTATTTATTTATTTTTTTCCATCATAAACAAAGATTAATAATAAAAATAACGTGACCTCACTGCTGGGGTTACCCGTGCTGAGTACACTTAACAAAATACTTTTGGTAATATTTTTATATGTGAGAATAAACAAAAAAGACTTAATATTCAAAGATAATTAACAAATTGTTCAGAGTTTTAAACACTATGTATTTAAGTTTATATTTAAATATTATATATTCAATAAACCGAATAGGAATTGTTTGGGATAGATTTTCTGGATTTTCGTAGATCTCTTCCCTCCTAAAACAGTGTGGAATGAAGGTGGATTGACATGGTTTAGCTCGAAGTCTTATATGTTGATCGTGTTTATGATTATATTGTATACCATTATTTTATTGTCCTTGTCTGTCCTTGCTAAATATCATAGTTTTTTGTTTCCTTTTATTCAGTTTCTTGTAAATATGTGTCTTCACATAACTGTTGTAACTGGCTTGGACGTCGAATTTGAGGCCAAAATGACATGACGCCTACTGCGAGTCGTTTTGCATGTGCTTATTTTTATAAAATTATAAATCAAAAACAGTTTGTTCCAGATTGATCCGCACCAAATATTAAATATATTTTTAACATTATTTCCGATTCATGGAAATACCCCATTCTTGGTGAGCAACAACAATAACATCATCCTCACATCTGCCACATTATGAGATTCAGTTTAGTTTCCCAAAGAAAAAAATTACGTGTAATAAGACAATACGATGATATTTTTATGAACGATGAACGAAGAGTTCACCTCCCACGCCTGAGGTGTTTCCAGGACATAGTACCAATATTTGTTACATTGTCGATGGATATTCTTATCTATGACTAAAAGGATAGTGCTACCAGTTACCACACAAACACCAGTGGACTGACTTACTAGCTGATGACTTGAATGAACTTTTAAAGGGTTTTTAAATCCTTTAAGCTTCGCTGTCAGAGCTTTAGATGAACAGTAGGGTGGCCCGTACGTACATGGTCCAATTTTATTTTCTTTAACTTTTCGAATCGGGTTGTGGTCCCGTTGCTAGTGTTGCGGACTCACGGGCCAGAGGCCCGAGGTTCAAAACCCACTCTACCCTAACTTGATTTCCATTTTCTAAAAGTGAGTTTCTTACAACTCGTTGAAAATGGCCACCGAAATTGAAATATTTGTGTACGTTATAAGCACGCTAACATTTCTTTTTTATTAAAAAAAAACTCTTTTTAAGGCTGGGCTAAAAAAAACCTTTACACACGGTGATGTGTGATGTAACATCGTGTTACCTCAAGCAAAAAACAGAATGTTTTTAAGTTCAGACATTTGAAAAAAAAAATGTATTGTGTTAATTTTTTTTTCGTTTAAATTTTTTAATTCCATTTTGCATTATTATTTCCATATTGTTTTACGAAAATAAAAGTACAAGGTGAAATTATTATTAAAAAAATCTAATTAAAATAGCCAAATTTGATATTTGATAGCTCACTGGTGAGCAATCAGGGATTTATTTATTAAAAACAGATTCATTTACTACCCGGCAAAACTAAAAAAAAGACTAAGACAACCTTTACAAAAGATGTTTAAAAAATTATCATCATGATAGAATATGAATTTATAAAAGAAAAAATGATTTGTTAAATTAATGTAATCCGTAAGGGTTTATAAATAAATAAATTTAAAATAAAAATAAATATATAAGGCCTAAACCAATTACAACAGTTATGTAAAAAAAAACATATGTACAAGAAACTAAACAAAAATAAAAGGCTATAAAAAAATGGATAGTGAGCTAGGTAGAAGTAAAATGGATTGTCTCATTCGCCCAAACCAATATTAAATCAACTGCTCCACAAGAGTATAGCTTAAGTTGGGTTTTTGTTATTTTCGTTGTGCGTTTTGTATTATAAATAATATGGATGTATATTTTTTTTTATTTTTTTTTATTGATGAACAAATTAAAATACAATATTACAACTAAATACAATTTTTTACAATAATCAAATACATATATTTACATTAAAGTTTCCCATTAGGTAAAAGAAATAAACAATTCTTGTGTACATAATGGGGAGTGACGTCTTACAATAGATTATTTTATTTTAATCAATAATATTTTTAAAATAACATATATAAATTACAAAAAAGATATTAACGATGTTTTCAATCAGTGTTACATAAAGAAGAATTATAGATGTATTTTTGTACTTTTTTCTTAAATATATTGTATTTCTGACTGAACTTTTTATTATCTTTGTTAATTACATAAATACCTAGTTATTAAAACTGTCTGAATATTTTGTTAGTTATCTCTGTTTATAAAATTATTTTACCCGCATGCAGAGACAAAACTTAAGGTGAGGAAAGTACATTCTAATCTCAAATGCAGAGAATAACCCAAAGGTAAAGACAATAGAGTGTACTTACCTCACCTCGAGGTTTGTCTCTGCATACAGTCTTTTTTGTTTATTCTCAAATGTAAAAACATTTCAAAAAAGTATATTGTTAAGTGTTCTCGGCACAGGTAACCCCAGTGAGGTCACATTATTTTTATTATTAATTATAGTTAGTAAGAGAAAAATATGAATAAATAAATAACATACGACTATGTAGCTAAGATATAAACAAGGGCTACAAAATAATGGTATACAATTTATCCCAAAAACACGATCAGCATATAAGACATCGAGCTAACCCAAGACAATCCATTTTCATCTCACACTGTGCTAATGGTGAAGAGATCTACAAAAGGCCGGAAGATCTATCCCAAAGAATTACAATTTGGGTGACGACTGACCAATCTACACATTGGGGCATATAAACATAAGATACTCTAAGAAGATTTTATAAGTAACAGATTTTGACTTCTAGTAACACGGTTGATAGCATGAAAAGAAATGTATTGAGGAAAATATTTCAAGGTGGTCGGAAATCGAACCCGGGATCTCAAGTATATTTGTCGAATACGCTTACGACTATACCACGAAGCGTTTCAATATCGAATAATGTAGTTAAATACGTGATGAAATAGTTGAAAAATTATAACGCTCCATTCTTAACTATTATTTTCGGGCCACCCTAACGTTCACAACACGCCCGATCTAAGATTGAAGATTCAATTTTTTTTGGGTCTCGGTAATTTATTTTCCCAGCAGACGAGAGAAGATAGTTGCGTTTTGTCAGCTTATCTGGCCATCATCAGATATCTGGGAACAGTAGCACAAGTCACGATACGTACCCATTACACCATTCCTCTACACTACACTCTACTCCCAGGCGTCATCATCATCAGGCAAGTGGAGAGGTTAAAGAAATTGAACTACATAATATATGCTACATCAAAACTGAAAAATGTTGAGAGTTGCAGAAAGTTATTACTGTCAACTTAAAGACATTTTTAAGATTTAAAACGCCCAAATATCCTTCCTCTAACTAACGTAACATAAAACTCCTTTTTGATTAACACGAATAAAATAATACGCAATTTAAATACAGGTTGGAAAAGTATTATTTAATCGCTTTTAAAAGTATTTAAAAGTAAATATAATTTAAAAGCTTTTAAAAGTAAAAAGTATTATTTAATAATAAACGGCAGAAAAAAAATAATAATTTGCATTTGGGTGCCAGTATTTTTTTTTTTTTTTTAATTATAAATAAATTAATTAGTCAATCATTCATTAATAAGAGAGATGTCGCAGATGTCGCGAAAGCAATGAAACCGATCACCGGTTATTTCAAATTTGTGGATTTAAGTATCATTATCATCACTTTTCCACACCTAATGGTGCATAGGGCACTGAATTGGTACACCAATCGCAAAATATCATTTTTGTTAAATGAAGGTAAGATGATCAGTCTCACGCTTTAGGGACTATGAAATATTTTAAGTGTAAAAACACCCATTTAAATAAATATTTCATATCAACCATGTCGGGAATCGAACCCGAAACCTCTTGTATGGTAGGCAAACGCACTGACCATTACACCACGAGGTCGACAGTATGTAAGTAGGAGTATGCCGTGGATTTAAGTATTGCTCGTCTATTATTTCTGTATTAAAATATTAATAAATGTATTTTTATCTTTTCAAAAAAACAATTTTATGAAAAAATATTTATTATTTGCGTAACTAAGATACAAAGTTTTAAGTAAATAACAATTAAGTAAAAATTAAATAGTATAACTAATTTTCCTTTTTATTTTAAAGAATATTAAGCTGTATTATTTCACAGGAGTCATTAAGATTAACAAATTACAACAGAGATGGAGAACACTTTAGAGAAAGAAATATAGAAGTCTGAGCATTCACAGGGCTTATGACCTGCCATTGGCTGTATTAAGTGGCCATTTTACATACTGTGTAACGTTCATCATTTCGGCTATATTTGAACATCCCTATTTCTTGAATTCTTCTATCTGTTGATTTTAGTGAAGTTATTTAACTTTTTCTTAACCTTAAACCTTCTCCGAAATCAACAATATTTTGAGTTTGTCCAAATTTTTGTAGACAAGGACTGGATACAACTCCCTAGGGAGCGGTCAACATTAACATATTACAACAGAGATGAAGAACATTAGATAAAGAAATTAACATTAAAATTAAACATTAGATGAAGAAATAATTCAATTAGATGAATCTCACTCGCATAAATAAAGGTTTTAGCTCTTTAACTTCACAAACATCAACAGATGAAAGAATTGAAGTAATATAGATGTTCAAATATGGGCAGAATGGTGAATGTTACACAGTGTGTAAAGTGGCCACTTAAACCAGCTAATGACAGGTCAGAAGCCCTGTAGATACCTCGACTTCTATATTGCCTTCTTTTAAATGTTCTTCTTCTCCGAAATGTTGTAATTTCATCTCTGTTGTAATTTGTTATTTTATTGTTATTTGTTTATCAAGCCTTATCGGAGAGATCGTTTGATTATTTAATCATAATTCTTGAGAATAATTCAGTGTCTTGAAAGCTCAAATATGCTTCAGTTCCTCGCGCATAAAATAAATATATATCTCATTGTAATCTCGTCTGACGCTCGGTTCCCGCCCACTATACTTAAGGGCACTCCAGATTGATAAAAATAACGAGTGAAATATGGCAACTCCCAACTGATTATTTCGAGATTTCCTATTCCAGAACCTTCACAACCATTTTTACGCGCGGTTCCCGGCCAGATATTGTTTGTATGCTTATAAATACATCGAATAGTTATCACGACCACAATCCGTAAAGGGCACCCAATACAGAGAAGCTCATTATACAAATGTTTCCACTTCAGATAACATCTAACTCGACGTGGGATACGAACGTTCGAAATACAGAATACAGACTTTCAGACAGATTATGATTGGACCAGACCCAGAGAACACAGTCCCGGGATCCCGGCCGTTTTTGAGCCCCGAAAAACCCGGGATCGTACTTGGCTAATCTCAGGATTTTCGGGATTGCCACTAGCAGGTCTTGATTGCCACAAGCAACTTGATTCCCATTTTCTAATAGTGAGCTATTTACAACTCGTTGAAAATGGCCCTCAAAATGAAATAATTGGGTAAATCATTTGAACGTAAATATTTCTTTTCCTCTAAAAAAAAACATAAAAATAATTTTTTTTTTTTTTTTTTAACATATTTTTTATATTTTAAATTGAAAACATATTATGCACAATTTTATGTAACATTTTATCTAAAACTCATCTAAAACTCATTTAGGGATATGCAGATAACAATATTTATTTACAGACGTTTTTATATTTTAAACTATAACATTATTTACAAAAGCAGAATAAAAATTATGCTACACTACAAATTAAAAGGGTATGAAAAAGTTTTAAAAATTACAAAATAAATATAATACAAAGTATAAAAATAAATTTGAAATGATATATACATTATGAAATCTGGGAAAGAAAAATTAAAAAATATAAAAAGTTTAAAAATTACATGTATGTATATACATATACAGGCTGAACGCGTACGAGATAGAAAATGTTAAAAAATTACAAGAATAAAAAAAGTTTTTTGAAATTAACAAAATGCATTTACCCCATACAGGTTAAAAAATATTAAAAGCGTATTAAAATTACATATACATAATACAAGCTAAAAATGTATAAAAAAGCATAAAAATTATTTCAATAGAATTAAAAATTACATATACAAGCAAAAACGGTTCAAGATGCGCATTTTCTGGATAATTTATTCCAAGCACTTCTAAAAAAAATAATTCTTAAATTTGCACGTCCTGTTTCTGCATTTTGAAATTGGTACTTAAAATTTTTGTGGCAATTTATTAAATTCAAATTAAATTGTATTGTAAAGATCTAGTAAAAGTATTTAGATTAATTAATATCTAAAATATGTTCGAATATAGGCAGAATGGTAAATGTTACACATTATGTAAAGTGGCCACATAAACCAGAAAATGACAGGTCATAAGCCCTGTAGATGCCTAGACTTCAATATGCTCTTCTTTAAAACGTTCTTCATCTCTGTTTCAATATGTTTATGTTAACAGCTTCCTAGGGGGTTGAATCCAATCCTTGTCTGCAACTATTTAGACAAACTCAAAACACTGTTTATAGAGTATTGTCATGTGAACGTAAGATAGAAACATAGAAGTGAGAAGTATCGGAATGTGCGGACAAATCCGGACGCGTCGGGGGATAGGGGACACGAAGACAGAACAGGACGCAGGACGCAGGACGCAGGACGCGGGACACAAGACAAGAGACGGGACCGGGTGTATACCACGGCGGCAGTTGATTCTGGTAATTTATTCCTGAAACAAAAGATGTCTATCGCGAAGGCCAATCGGATTACAATAAATTTTCGAAGGAACCGCGGTATTTCAAAACATTGCCAATAATTCATTTGTATTCTTTTCCCGATTCGTGAACCAACCCACGCGAGTATTGTATCTTACTTGACCTTTAGAAAGATTGTTTAAATAATAGCCTAGCATAACATCTCATAAGCAATAAAAAGGGATTAAGATTTAATCAAATTTATATTGTTTTGAGCTATACGGTATACGAGTAATAATATTATAACATAATAAATAATATGTATTATGCATATTTGTTTTGATTCAAGGAATGACCAACTGTTATTTTCTTACAATCGGAGATCAATTTTTGAACATACATTTGTTTATAAGTATATAATATATTCCATGTGGATATTAGATATTTTAATACATAACTATTAAGTGTAAACACAATATAAAATTGAATAGGATACAAACATTCTAAATAATTTGCAACCAAAGCGCGCCAAAATACATTTAATATATTTATACTGCTTTGATACAAAAAACCATCGTCAAATCGTAACGTAGATACCTATAGTTATTTCTCCAAATAGCATTTTTTAACCATTATAATAGTTGTCTGCCTCGTGGCGTTATGGTCAGCGCGTTTGCCTACAATGCAAGAGGTCTCAGGTTCGATTCCCGACATGGTTGATATACATTATTTATTTAAAATAGTGTTTTTACACTAGAATATTTCAAGGTCACTGGACCGGTTCCTGGAGCGTAAGAATGATCATCTTACCTTCATGTAACAAAAAAATTATTAAGATACGCTGCGATTAGTGTACCAGTGTAGTGCCATATGCACCATTAAGTGTGGAAATGATTAATTACACTTAATATTGATTTTGTTGAACTGACGGTGGATCCCGTAGTTGAGAGGTTTTAGGGTCAAACCCTGCTCAATTTGATTCCCATTTTCAAAAATATTTTATTTTGACGATTTGAAAATGGCAATATTTTCGTTATTAGTTAGGGCCAGTTGCATAAAAGAAATTAAGTTAATAAAATTTTAAGTCAAATAATTATTGAGTTTTCGTCAAAATGGATAAAAGAGTTCCAACGAAAAAGTAAAATAAAACAACAGATCTAAATAACTCCCAAGGCAGAAAATCCAGCATGTCTGCAAACATTTGGATATACTCAAAACATTGTTAAAACAAGTCGTTTCGCCTATTTTTACAAAAACGCAACAATTATTTAACTTTTAACTTCATTTAACTTATTTTTTTATGTAACTGGCCCTTAGAAAGATTACTTTTTTTTAACCGCGTATTGTATAGACTTTGTAATACTTAGTCAAAAACAAATATTTAAAGTGTTATTTTTTCAGTCTCTTATTATTTTTATAACCAAAAATTCTTTATCAAAACATATAAATTACAACATTTCTAAAAATTAGCATACATAGCAAACATGTGTGTATGGTACCTAAGTGGGATTAAAAACCATACGATTTAAAAAAAATAAAAAACACCATTTATGATTCTATTCTTGATTTATGTTCCGATACAGCTATTTCTCCTTTTACGGGGAGTAGTAGTGCTGTGGTTTCAACTTTTGGGTATTAATCGTAGGTGTTTTAAAAAAAGCATTAATGTGAAATATAACAATATAAAACAATGAATGAAATGTACATACTTAATCTAAATTACTTATCTCTAGGGAAATTATATATTTTAAAATGCGATAAACTTTCAAACTCTTTTCATCGTTAGTTACAGCTGGCACAGCTCAAACTAATATTATATTAAAACGCTACACTCTTATTTCCAGAGTCAAACTGGTTTAAAATGTTAAAAGTCACATGCGGGAATAAAAAAATCACAATAACAAAAGTTGACGCGTGCTCCGCGCGTGTCCTCTCGTGTGGGAACTGCTCTTAATAAGGGTGCTAGAATGAATATAATACACAGTAGCGTTACATTGACTTTCCCCACCCCTACCACCATCAACCCCAACACAAGTGAGAAGGATGGGGCATAAATCAACCCGAGAATAAAAGTTATCGTGAGAAGGACGAACAATATTTTTCAGGTACTTAATTTGCCAAAGTATTTTTATTCACTAAGAGATGCATCAATATTTAATAATGATGTTTAATACCATTTTGCTTCATGTTTTAATTTTATTACAATAAACACATTCTAACAAATATAAAAAACTAATATTTTCGTTCTTACGATTTACCCAAATATTTCAATTTTAAGGGCCATTTTCAATTTACCAATTAGAAAATGGGAAACAATTTTTTTTTTTAAAAAGAATAATCCGCTAAGCCTCTATTTTGAGGCTTGTCAGCAGGTGGGATAGTGAGGATACGGAAGGAGGTAATGAAAAATACACCACAATACCCAGACTAACTGAGAAAAAAATCTTTCTTGGATTTTTTCTTACAAACCGCAACGCCAGTTTCACAGTTAGTCGTCTAACCAACTGCGCCACGGCGCCTGTTGTTGACAATTGAGGCGGGATGGGATTCGAATCTCAGACCTCTGATCCGCGAGTCACTAACCACGGGACCACAAACCGGTTCTTGGGGGCAAGTTTAATTATAACAAGAGGCATACTTTTTTTTTTTTTTTTTAAAAAAAGAAATATTTGCGTTCTTATGATTTACCCAAATATTTAATTTTGAGGGCCATTTTCAACGAGTTGTAAATAACTCACTATTAGAAAATGGAATCAAGTTGGGGTAGAGTGGGATTCGAACCACGGACCTTCGGTCTGTGAGTCCGAGACACCAGCCACAGGACCACAACCCGATTTCGAATTTCGAATTTCGACTATGTTTAGTCATTTTCATTTTTACTTATAATTTTTTCATCAGTGTCCGGGTTTCGTCGTGTGAAGATGTCGGTCACGGTGGAGCCCGGTCACTTGTAAAAAAACATGTGAATAAATGAGGAAATAATTGAATAAAATATTTTTTGTAAGTAAATGATAGTTTTATTTAATTTTAGTAAACGAAAGCTTTACGTACCAACAAAAAAATAACAATTAATGATTAGATAGTCAGCAAACAATTACATGATCAAATGGTGAAAAAAGCCACCATTATGACAGAAATCCGGTTTACTATCGCTGTTAATTAACTCACATTATCATTAAGCGTATGACAATACTTAACACACAATTGTATTATATTCCCCTAATATGAACATATTGTACATATATAGTATTCAGTATATTATATACTTATATGCAGATAAGTAGATATGTATGTATATTCATTATCTTAAAATTATAACATTTAATGTTAATACTTATCTTTTCTCGACAAAATCGTTAAATACACAGCAATCGTTCGCAGTGTCAGTAAAAATAAAATCATCGTAAGTTTCATTCATGTTAAATATTTGGAATGCAAATATAAAAGATCTTAAATATATTTACACAGATTAATTAATTCAACAATACACAGTTTTTTATAAAGTTAGTTTATAAAGTTAGTCTAAAGACAGTTGAAATTCAATTTAAATTCAATGCTGTTCGTTTTCTCCCCACCATGAAACGTCATTTGAATAAAACGGGCAATATGTTCACTAAATTTTTAAGTACTAAGAATACTCAATAGAGCATACAAAAGCATTCGGTAGACAATAAAAATAGTTTAAAAATTCTAACTGCTCTAAATGCATCGATAGATATTAATGTTAAATTATTTGTTTACTTAAAAACTTTTTTAATTTTAATGCTAGTAGTTAGTTTCATTATCAATTAAAATCTACAAGTTAAGCATACTTACACAATTTTAAAAATAGTTTAAAAGCTTAGCGTTATCTTAAATTTTAAAAGCCAAAAAGCATCGGTAAGTTTGATATTGATTTTATAAAAACGATTATAAAAAACACGATAAGAAACAAGTCTCGATTTTTTACACTGAAATCGATGTAGATTTGTAATAAATTGATCTAAGTACAGAGATACGCAATAAATACAAGATTAGCAGATGTAGATAATTTTATTTCGTAGTGAGTTCTTTTGTGAACTCCCACTAATCCCAAATTTTATGTTGTACTTGACGATAATTATCAATGTGTAGATAAATAATAAAGACATTACTATCGCTTTGAGTTTCATATAATTCAACAACTTATTATATGTAGTCATTAAATCTTATCAATAATTATATAACATTAATTTATGGAAATAACGAATTTCCAAATTTTTCTCTGACACATCTCCGAGTACAAAATGTTATCGGAACTATATTTATGGAGATGATAGTGGTGGATGAATTATTGATTTGATAAAGCATAAGTATGTACATAGATGTATTTGTGTAATATGTATATGTATGAAGTATGAAAGATAGTATCGTAAGTCAACAAATTTCTGTGTTTGGGTGTTATCAGTCTTCATTAAAAGTTTTTTTATTAAATATTAAAATACAGAAGAATTACAAGTAAGAGTTGAGAGTTAAGTGTTGCTTGTTGTAAAACATTATTAAAGAAAGATTCACCGAATCAATCTATTATATCATGGCTTTTTGGTGGAGATACTAGAGATCTTTTTCAAAAATATATAAAGCATACTAAATATTGAAATACCAAACACTACTAGTATGCTAGTCAAGTAGAGCTAAGAGCTTGAAGCTAAATTATTTTATTGGACCGAAAAAACGACGAGACGTAAAGACGACACGAACACAAATTGTAATTCCCTAATGTCAAGAATGTGGAGACCAATAAATTTTCACAGTGACTTGGAGTTTCTTGGGCTGGATCTTCAAGAAACAAGTCAAGGAGAGTGTGGTGGGAAAACATGACTAAACTGAGCTACTGTAAAGTTATTTCTCTATAATTTGTTCTAATAAACTGTTCTTATTTTCTGTCTTTAGCTGTAGTATTATTTTCTATATTTATAATTCTTTTTTGTTCAAATAACATGTATTTAAACCATACAAATTGGCTTAGACCGTTCATAAATAAATAGGTAAAATGGGAAAATACGAAGAAATTCAATACATTTTTTTGTAGACAGAAAGTAAACCATACATACAATGCAATAAAATGTATATAATATTTTAAGCAATAAATTTTGTAAATCCATGAGTTAAATTATATATCTTAAAAATTAAAACTACTTTTGGTTTTATATGGGATCAGAAATCAGAATGATCCGATTCGTTGTTTTTCTTTTTCTATTTATTATTTTTAATGAACGATTAAATTAATTTGCAAACCTAAAATCGCAGAAGTAATCCATTATATTATAACATGTTGTGTTAGATTTTTGTATATCAAGATGTCAGCGAAAACAGATTTGTACAACATGTGATGCTGTTCAATATTATTATTTTATTTTAACATTAAAATGACTAAAATATGTATTAGTGTGTGATTGTGAGTATGTGATATGAGTGCGTAATATTATGTGAGTTTTTAAAACTATTATTTACACTACATAATGACAACCATGTTTAACAAATAATTCTCACTCAAATATCTTGTACTTACAAGATCACGTGATATTTTATAACGATAAAAATAATGTAATTCAATTCAATATCACCTCGTTTCTCGAAGTACTTCTTATCTTATTGAAATTTAGTTCGACATAATCTTTTTAATAATTTATTATCAAAGATATTTTCAAGATTCTGCTGATATAGTTTTAATTAGATTCTTTACGTAAGAATACAAGATTATTTTATTTATGAGTGTTAAAATACTAATCCATGTACTTGTAAAGAAGGATACATATTTCGATTCAAAATTATGTTAACAGATATCAAGAATATTATATTCAAACATTTGTTTACAAGTACTGCATTGTCTGGACAGTATCAAAATTAATTTCCAAAACATTTATGTAATACATTTCTGAAAAAAAACCCTTTGAATTGATGTTTACGGCTTTAAAAGAAACAAGATTTAAATAAAAAACACTTTGACATTACAAATTCGTTGGTGTAAAGAAAAAAAATTCTGCCTCTCCTAAGCTAAGACTTAAATGCCGTTTACACGTGGACAATACAATATTATTTTGTCCCAGCACTCGACCATTGTCCACATGTAAACATTGTTCCGAGACATTGTCACTGAGATAGACGCGCAAGCTATCACATTGTTTTCGACTCGAGACATTTACTCGGCGCGTGCGCGTCGCTCCCGTATTATTTTCTGCCGAAAATGGAGGCAAAACAAAACAATTTTATTATTTAGTTCGTCCTTTAACAATTCCAATACATGTTTAAAATAAATAGTATTTTTCGTGGATTTATCTTCGCAGCGCTCGTGTGTGAAGTTTGAAATGCGGCCTAATTTTCGTACTGTCCCACGGCATTCTGTCCCGCGTGGTCGAGGCTGTTCACGGAGCTGGGACAAGACGATATTTTCATATATATTGTACTTTCCACATGTAAACGATAGTTAAAACCTGGACCCGAGAAACCAGACTATGGAGAGGATTACTATTTGACGATATAGAAATCTGAGATTAACGACATGAAAATCTAAATATTGTTAACACCCAAGATTGATAATTGATTATTTATTAGTAATAACTGATTAGGAAATATGTTATCTAAGTGACGAGATCATACTGATATTCCAACTGAGGTTAGTAAATTTAAGATGATTATGTATATTACTGCTGACAGTTTAAGTGGTAGGATGCACAGGAGTAAGTAACCGACAAGCCGATAGGGAGGCCTGTAAGGCATTTGTCTCAACTATAAAGCAAACATGCAATGATGATGACATCAACAAACTTAGCATACCTTTGCTATCAATTTGAATCCGCCTGAATGCCAACCAGGTGATTTATTGGTTGTAATTTTAATATTTATTTAAATAAAAAAATCATGGACGAGTTGCAATCCCATGGTTATATCGCGGACTAGCTGATCAAAGTCCCAAGATTTAAAAATCTCTCTACCACAGTCTGATTTCCATTTTCAAGCACAGATTTTTTCGACAAGTTGAAAATAACACAAATTGAAAGATTTGGGTTGGTATCCAGCACTTAAAAACGCAAATATATATATATATATTTTAAACGAGTCTAAATCAGACAAAAATGTAACGTCGTGCATACCGGGGATAGCCAATTGGTAAATCGCGATAGACTGGTCGATAGTAGCCATTAAGAATTTCGAACGCGGCAAAGTAAATAAAAAAAATAATGAGGTTACAAATAGACGAATTATTTCAAGATTTTGTTAGATATCTAGTTCATGTAACATATAATCTGACAACTGTCAACAAGCCGGCTTTTTCTGAAGAGTTTTAAGAGGTTTCCTCTCCTCATGAGCAAATGCTGAGAAGTACCTGATTAGCCCACATTAGAACATTCTTCCTGATCCCAACAGTTTAGCTAAAATAAAGTAATATAATAGCAGAAAAATCCTATTTTTAAAATATAAACCTTGCATATTATAAGCAAGGTAAAAAATAATGCTCCCATTTATATAATTTTTTTTTCAACACATAATCTAAATAAGCTGCATTTGGTATACCAATGCAGTGCCCTATACACCACTGGATGAAAGAAAGGGGAATAATAATGATAATGAGTTATATTGCATGCGTTACAAAATGTTTTTTTTAATTAAACGTAAAGTAAACTTAAAAAACACAGTGCGTGAAACACAACTACCATTGACGAGTGTTTTGAACTTCTTAAGATCCAAGGTTCGACTTCTAGTAGGGTCTATATTAATAATTTGATGTTACACTGCAATATGTCATAGTTTTTGGACCGGATTGCGAAGCGTATGACTGATCACCTTATCTTCTATGTAACAAAAATGATATAGGTACGCTGCAATTGGAGTTCCAACGCAGTGCCCTATGCACCACTGGGTGTGGGTAGGGAAATTATGATTTGTATATATCTTGAGGAACCCGAAAACATTCCACATAGATTCATTTAAGAATAATGTGTCCTTCTTCAATCCAGTGTCAAGAATGTGCAGATTTTACAACACCATTGAAAACGTAGAGATCGACATTTTTGACGGTTTAAGAAGTGTTATTGTACATTTAATTTTGATGGATTACATTGCTGGTTTTGTTTCGATGCATATTTTGTTTATTGTTTTTCTTAGTATTTTACGAATTGTTTTTACTAGTTTTATATTAACGAATGATTTTTTTAAATAATTTAATTTTGATAATTTTTATTGTTAAATGTATTAAAATACGTATTTTATTCATGTTTATTTTATTATTAATTCATACAATTTTTGCAATTTTATTTCAATTTTTCAATTCATTTATTTTGCTCATTTTACATAAATATATGTTTAGTTAATGTTTACATGTAATTGGTGAAAAATAAGTTGTGTCCATTTTTTTTATTGTTTCAATATTTATGTGTATTATGTATAATTTTTTAGTTGTTTGTAAACCAACTAAATAAATTTCGCACGGAAACTGGACAGAAACAAGTGGACTTCGGGCCTGATCTAGTTGGCCACCCCTGGTGTATACAATGTGTGCATGTGTACGGCTTTAGCCACTTATACACTGTTACATTGCCGACGGCAAAATTAAAATTGTAGGTAGTGATACTAGTGATCGTTTTGCGCAAAGGAGATAACGTAAGTAACTAACTGTAAGTGATTTATTGCAAATAATACAATTCTATGGAATATTAATTTCTTAGTAGATATAACACAGCTATTATAAAAATATTTTACAGAAAGCCGGTGGTCCAAAACTCGAGGTTATATAATTGAATATGTAACATGCACAAAAAATGTTTTGTGAAACATTTAAAAATTGTTTCATTTTGGTACATCAAGCACAAATTTAATAACAATAAGAATGCATCTTTTCCCAAAATCCTAAATTTTTATAATTTTTTTTTTTCTGAAATCGATATATATTTTCTCACTCTAAACGACTGAAAGTGTTGAAGCCTTAATTACAATTTGATAAAAAAAAATTGTTTCCTTTCATATTTTATTTATTTTCTCTTGGTTTTAATAAAAAAGAGCTAATTTGGGTTCAATCCGTATGGATCCGTTGATGAAAAGATTTTTTAAGACCAAGTTAACAACAAAAAACTTTTTCTATTCATATTAATGTTAATTCATTACTGGTATACTTTTTTTTTCTTTTTACAAGGAGTGACTTTACACAAGTACAAGTACTCAGAAGGTCAGTGATTGGCGCACTTGCTGACCACCTGAGGTTCGATTCCTGGCAGGGTCAATATGAAATATTTATTTCAAAGCAGTTTCTACGCCGCAATATTAACTGTTCCTGGACTGGTACATGAAGTTTAAGTCTGATCACCTTACCCTCCATGAAACAAAATGACCTAGATACGCTGCAATCGGAGTGCTTATGCAGTGCCTTTACACAACTAGGTGCGGATGAGAAAGATGATGATGGATCTAATTAAATTCTTTGAGCTCATAAATTATTCGTATTTATTAATTTGCAATAAAAAATTCAACATGAAACGTGTTTTGCATATTTCTATTTTTTTACATAAAAACAAACACACAAATGTTAATTGCTGAAAATTCGTTTTTAAAAAAATAATCAAAATCGTAATGAGGAAGTTCAGTGCTACGGGAAATTGGATATAAAAAATATTTCATTACGGTAAAAATTCGAGCAAGGCGAAGTTTCTCGAAAATTTATGAAAAAAATAATAAAAATACGTTTTACTAAAAATGAAATTCTTTAAAATGTCACAAGTTCTAGTGGACAGCTGTTTAGACAGCCAATGAATTACGTGTTTTGATTTATTGCCGGTTTCCGGGAAGCTATGCTGCTTGTGTTTTCATACGGACTAGGCTCTCTTTTTAGATGTCATAACTATTGACGTCACGGGAGGAGTAATTACAAAACTAAAAAATCACAGCAATGATAATACGATACATAAATAGATTAGTAACAAACAAAAAAAATATTCAACAATGTTTTGAGTTTGAGTTCTATGCTTTCTTCTCTAATTTTAGACTATTTAGTCTTCATCTCTGTTGTAATATGTTTTAAAAATTTGTTTAAAAACACTGAGCTTCCTCTTTTAGTAGTTTACAAAATAATAAACCATAATAAGAACACTCGTCGCTCCAGGTTAAAAACATGGTCTTAAAATATTTTCAAAACAGCTCTGTTCTACGTGACACCGTGTGAAATTACTTTTTTGATATACCAGACCAGGCTCACACATAGAAAAAATTGTGGATTTAAGATAACCATCTCAGTTATTAAAAAGATACCCAATAACTTATTTTAATTACTGCTTCGTGTTCAACAATGGGTACTTTATGCTAATACAATATTTATTATAAACAAGTTAGAATGTTAACTGCTAGCAATAAGCTAAACCACACAAGATCAGACACTATTACATACAAATCCGCAATTTCGTAGTTCGCAGATAGAGAAGATAAGGAAGAAATCATATGTTATCATGATAATAAATAATTAATAAAAAATACTGGGTGTTCTTTAAACCCTGTCACATCCGAAACAACAATGATCAGTATGGGCAAGAAGACATATTGGCATATTAAAAAAAATATTTAGAACAAAGATTATTTTTTTAAATAAAATATTTAAAAAAACAAATGGTTGCTTATTTCTGCAGGGGAGAAGCGAGGGGGGCGTGGCCGCGCGGTCGGTGATGTATCAGACTCCCCCCTCCCCCTCCTCGTTTCTTCCCTGCAGAAGTAAGGAACCATTTGCTTTTTTGATATATTATTATTTTTAATTCATTCGTATTTTTGATCATCGTGGTTTCGGATGTGACAGGGTTAAATGAACACCCTGTATAAGGAGTATTCTTGAAAAATTTCGTACGCGTATTAGTATGAATTATGACGAAAAGTGTAGTACCTACAAGGAAATGAAAAGTACCCTTATTAAATATTAAAACTTTCAACATCGTCATCATCATTATAGTTTTCTTTTCACACCCAATGATGCACAGGGCACTGCATTAGTACTCTAATCGCAGCCTATCTTGAACTTTTTATACATGAAGCTAAGATGATCAGTCTTACGCTTCAGGGGCCAGTCCAGGGACTATGCAATATTCTAGTGTAAAAACTCCTTTTTAAATAAATATTTCAAGTCTATCAAGTCGGGAATCGAACCCGAGAGCTCTTGCATAATAGGTTTCAACCATAATTGCGGTTTCGGTTTCAACCATAATTGGCCGAAATTTCGGCCCAGCCTCAACCCGCGGTCGGGATGTGTCGGATTATATTCAGCTGTACTCGGGTGCATCTTATGGGTCATGACTCTAAGATCTTTCGTATTTATATTTTTGTATGGTTAACAAGTTATTGTTCCTATAGCATAGGGGAGACCGGGGCTCAAAGTGCCGATTTTCAGATACACATAAATAATTACAAAAATACCAAGTCCGATCTTCGTGACTTATAGACATGCTGGTGCAATATTTATTCTTGTTTAAGACTAGGTATTATTTTTTGCCAATTTCTTTATACTTTCTTGCCCAAAAGCATTCTTTTTCATAAGGTTGGAAAGGCACAACTAGCCCCACCGGCCGGTTGTGCCGTTGTTGAGGCAAATTGTTTCGATAACAGTTTCGATCACGTAACTACCTACTTACTGATAAAATATAGCTATAAACATTAAATAGACTTGTGGTCGACATTTTAAGTCTTATTTTTTAGAAAAGATAATAAAAACTTCTTATTTTCACAAATAATATACAAAAACCATAAATATTTTAAGGTGAACAATTAAATCTAATAAAACCACTTCAAATTTTTATTTTTTATACAATTAAACTTGGTTAACAGTTTCATAATATCTTCAACCCTTTATTAACAGTCATGGGTATCAACATTTTGTACCATTAAGAAAATTAATTGAGATCAATCATTAGAACTGGCGAGTTTAATATATAAGCTTAAGATTAGTTCAGCCTCATATAATAAACATGCCCAATAATTAAAAGTTATTAATAATCCCCAGCTTCATCGCCTGAATCACAGTTTGGACACACATACATTGAAGAACTGTTACATATACCCGTGAGGTGATTTTCACAAAAATTTAAATTATCCAACTATATATATATATATATATTGAATCGGGTTGCGATCCCGTGGCTAGTGTCTCGGACTTACGGGTCAAAGATCCGTGGTTCGAATCCCACTCTATCCCAACTTGATTCCCATTTTCTAACTCGTTAAAAATGGCCCTCAAAATTAAATATTTGCGTGAATTATAAGAACGCCAATATTTCTTTTTCTTTTTTAAAAATAAAATAAAATATATATATATATATGTGTATAATATAACAACGAAACATTTAATTTATGCCTTTTTATCTTGTATTTTATTTAACACGTATCTTAATGAACTCTTTAGGTTTAACAATAAAACGCCTAATTTTAGGCGTTCCGAAGTGACTTTTAACTTTTTGAATAAGTTTTAGTTTCGGCCGAAACTAGGGCAGAAGCCGAAATTCGGTTTTGGCTGAAAATCTTGTTTCGGTCGGTCACTATTAAATATACAGTGGGGTACTGTAATTATAAAACTGAACTGGTTTTCTGCTACTTTTCGACGTGTAGTGAAAACATGCAAGGGCTGTTCATACATAAAACCTTCAAATTTGCAGAAAAAAAAGGACATTTTTGAAAATTTGTCACATAACGCCTTCATCCACTCAATTTTTGTTTTCAATTAGTTTTATATAAAAACGTAGACGATTTTGTTAAACGCTTCGTGGTTTTCTAAGATGGGTAAAAATAACATAAGAATAATATTTATATATAAATCACTTAAGAACTTCAAATAAGTAATTTTTCGTCATTTAGTATTATACTTCATGTGCCAGTCCAGAGGCAGTGAAATATTGCAATGTAAAAATCACCTTTGAAACCAATATTTCTTACCAGGGATCCAACCCGGGGCCTCAAATATAGTTAGCGAACGAGCCAACCACTTCACTACGAGGTGAGTTTATCCCCACTCGATTTATTTTTTCAGGATTTATACCCGGGAGAACACATCGAGTCGAAAACACTAGTCCGAGATTATATTTCAATTTCATACACCGAACTGTATTCATGATAAGCAGTTCAGTAGGACCGAAACATAATATATTGTTGATATATTTTAATCAATTGAAAAAACATGGAATGTTTAACAGATATTTTTACGTTTTTTCAAATCGAAATAGGTAGTCTCACTGGATAACCTGAGCTAAGTACACCCTATCTTGCCAGGCACTAACGCAACCTCGGTCGGTGAATCCCTACCTTACCTACTCTAACTTGGATAGGTCAACCCGTCAACCACACCATTTAGACCTTTTGTAGGGTGTACTCGGTAAAATTACCGGGCCGGGTGAATTGGCGTGGCTTGTGTGAAAAGAGCCTAACAAATTTGCATTATTGCCATAACATTTTTTAAAAACCTTTTACTTTCTAAATCGTGTTGTTATTTTATTTTTTGTTATATTGGTGTTCTTTCTTATTCGTGTTTCAATTCAATGTTTTTTTATGTAAAATTATTATTTTCTCTGTATAAAGTCCATATACATACATCCCAGCTCCCAGTGATGAGACATTATTTTTTTTGTTTTTTATTTGAATGTGTTTATTTTAATCAATAAGTACATCAATGGCAAATGAGAATTTATTTATCTATTTTATTAGTTTTAAAAAAAATATTTTTTAGACTAGGAAAACATTTCACATGAGCTAAACGGACAGTTTTACGAACTTCACTTTTAACAGATATTTTATAGCTTTGCATAAATTTAGTCTGTCAGTTCTGCCTGCTGAATTTTAATACCTTAGTTAAACTTGTACAATAATACTTCACATGGTGACAATATTCTACACCATCATAATATTCTACACGATTTATAAAATGCACATTTTATTTATTACTTTTACATTACTTAAAAAAAAGTTAATTTAAAAGTCCTCACTAGGGAAACTTTTTCTAAATGGTACTGTAAAAGACTTAATGCCATTGAATCTTAATTTTTTTTTTCTCTCTTTCAACTTTTAGACATTTTCGTGCACTAGTAATGGCATACAATTTTAATATTAAAACATGTTTTTAAAAGTTTCATTGGTTATTAAATTTGTTTTTATCTGTACTTTTCATACGATCTGATAAGATTTTTAGCCATAATTGTGAAGGTAACATATGTTTATAAACTGAGAAAAAAATGTCCCTAATTCGCACTGACGTTCTTATGATAAAATGATCAGTTACACGACCCAAAAATAGTGTTGAACAATAATATTTATTAAGTCCTTAATCCCGAATATAGTCGCCTAACTTAGTTGGAAACTTTGACAGATTATAACTTCAGCAAGTATTCGATGTATGTTCACGGAAATTATTGAAATAGCACATGTAAATACTGAAAACGTTAAAATAAACAGCTTTATTATAAAAGTTTGAATAAGTTAATCATACTATGAATAAATAAAAAAAAATAATCCATGTCAACTCATAACGTGCGAATTTTTCTCGCTAATAGAGTTCTGTCTTGTAAATAAAAAAAATACAAAATACTTACATCTTATTGTGCACATGTTTGCGTTCATTTTCAATTGTTAGTTTTATCGTCGAAAATCATCAATATTTCGATACATGTTATTTTTGACAAGTGATCGAGTTTTATTGGACTCACGTTTTAGAGGTTTGGGGTTACTCTGCTTCCGGCGAGACATGTCAGGCGGGGGGGCGGGGGTGCCCGCCCTCTCCTCGCCGCCCTCCGCCCGCGAGGTCAGGCCGCAGCCGCCCGCGCCCTTTCGCTGCCGTGGGGCCTCCAGGAAGGCACTTCAGAACATAACCTGACCCCGAATAAAAAAATACAACCAAAAAAAATACACGAAAAAATCGAGTCACAAATAAAAATAATCAAACTGAACAAACACGACTGAAAAATAAAGGCAAAACTTCACAATTTTTTGTTCGCGAAATGTTTACGCGCTGAAACGTCAAACAGCTGATCGGACGGAGCACAGACACAACCATCCGGCGTCGTGGCTCACGCGCTACTGAATGAAG
This sequence comes from Micrasema longulum, assembly GCF_059751315.1. NCBI lineage: Eukaryota > Metazoa > Arthropoda > Insecta > Trichoptera > Brachycentridae > Micrasema > Micrasema longulum. The sequence goes on from NW_028278358.1 coordinate 87,822, forward strand.
AGCAGTGGGGATTTTCACATTTCCCCCTCTCTGACTCCAGCGTCTATACGCGTCGACACAACCTTCGATGCACCGCGAAAACAAAACTACTTACTGAAAATCTCGTTCCCGTTTCTCCGCCGTTGTGTGTTCGCCTAGTCGTGATTCGTGCCTTTTTTGCGCGGGGTGTTTGTGGATTTGTGATTTGCGAGCTGATGAGAATGAAGTACCGCTTCCCCCTTCTGCGGTAGGGCGGGAGATGCTGCTTATGTCCCGCCCTAAATGTGTTCCGTATGTACCGCCCTGACAGTCGGCAAGGTACCGCCCTGATGGTCGCCAGGAAGAGTTCTCCGAGTTTCTACGACATTAATTAGTTCGAAAGTCCATCGATATAATAATATATATTTCTTTTCGTTCGTATTTCGGATTATTCTTGCAAAAACTGTACAAGAGTAATAGTATCGAATAAAATGTCACATCAATAATGATAAGTACCTACAGTTGAAGGTAATATAAACAGTTTCATGGCATTCATTTAATCCGCTTGAATATTGTCACTTGACTTCGAAGTTATATAAATAGCAATCACATAATTTTGTACCTATGTAAACACGCGAGATGAAGACATTTTTTATGGCCAGGAGAGCGTTTGGAATAGCAACCTCGGTGGTGCATAAAACACTGCATTGTACACCAAGTACCTACAGTGGGTTCGATTATCGAACCCAAGACCTCTTGCACGGTAGGTAAACGCGCTGACTATTACACCACGAGGCCGACGTCATTTATATCATACTGTAACTTAAACAGCGAAGCAGACGAATTGAAAATGGAAGTTGACCTCGATTAACTCCAAACGCAAAGAAATAGGACAAATTTTATTGATCCATAAAGTGATTAGGTACTTCAATTTTAAACTATCGGAAAATAGGGTTGTAGTCCTTTGACTAGTGTTGCGGACTCGCGGATCAGAGGTCCGAGGTTCGAACCCCACTCTACCCCAACTTAATTCCCGTTTTTTTTAAAGTGAGTTATTTACAACTCGTTGAAAAGAGCCCCAAAATCGCAACGTTTGGGTTAATTAGTGTGTTACAACCTTTTTGAATACGCGACCCCTTAATGCCTATTGCGTTTGGGGTGTCACAGTCATGAGCAATGCAAAAGTTAAGGTCCTGGGGAGGGGGCAGCCATGCTTGAGCCCGCGACCCACAGGTTGGAAAACAGTGGGGTAAATCATAAGCACAAAATATATTTTAGTTAATGCAAAAAAACTTATCTATAATATCTACACGTTACATAAAAAAAATAATCAACAATCATCCTGGGGTAGCACGACAGTACAAATGATCAAGGATAAAATATTTTTTAAAATTCTAAATGTTACTAAATATATGTAGGTATATAATTAATTACCAAGTTTTCTATGTCTACCGGTTCCGAGACTCACCCGTATCTTCGTCAGGGTACCAACTAAGCCAACATGCAAAACCCAGGGATAAAAAAAGCAAAGACACCAATTAACCCAACATGCAAAAAAAGGGTTTTGCATGTTGGTTCAATTGGTGCCCTTACGAAGAGACGTGTGTCTCAAAACCGGTAAATATAGAAAAGTCGGTAAGTGGTTTTATACAAATATTGAATAACTTTTAGTAAAATGTTAGATCATAAAGTTAATGCTTTAAATATTAATAGTAAAAATGTAAAAGTTTATGTTTTTAACAATCCGTTTAACATCCTTTCACGTCGGCATTAGTTACAAGAAAACATTTTTTTTTTGTTTTGCAAAAACACTAATAATAAACCATTGATAACAAGCAATCCTGAGTTTTAAGAGTGAGTGCTTGAGGAGAATATAAGGCAGAAGGTGGTTAGATTTCATAACTAACATTGAAGTCCGAGAACGGACGCAGCAGCCTCCAATGACGAGTGTTTTGAGAATGCGGCGGTGGACCTGGCTTAAACACGTGCTGACCACGTTCTGCGCATGCTTCAGAGAATCCTCAACCCGAGTTGACTACCGCCGTCCTGGGAAGCCGTCGATGATGATCTTTCTGCTTTATTCGGAGGAACTAAGGAACTCGGGATAGACGTGGGAGGAGGCGAGAGTGCTGGCTGGGGATAGGGTCTCCTGGAGGCTTCTGGTGATTTCTACATGCTCCACTTAGAAACCGATGTGGTAAAAAATGTAGAAAAATAAGTACGTATAGTTTGATAGATGTATATAAATTAATATTAGTCATTAACACATAATTTATCGCTATCATTATTTTTTATTCCCTTTCCGCACTTAATAGTGCATATGGCACTCCATTAATACATCAACCGTAGCGTTTACTGATCATTTTGGAAATCGACATCTTTCGCATCAGTGAAACTATATTCTCGCTACTGGAGAGTATTATTTTTTAAAGGCAACACATAGCAAAATAAAAATATCAAAACAACAGTTAGAGAGAATAATACTAAGGTATAAAATAACATTTTAGTTGTTTTCCAATAATTAGACCCTTAATTTGTTACTAGGTATGTCAAAACTGTCACAACAGGGTATGTGTGTGTGTGTGTATGTGGGAGATAGAGGGGATGGGAGGGTGTATATGTGGATGGAAGGATGCTTTTTAAACAAATATTTTACCGGTCGAAAAAATACAAAAATCATTTATAAAATATATTTTTAAAACCCATCTGCTTTCCCTACTGTTAAATTATTTTAAAAAATTAGGTTTTACATATTTATTTATTTTATTTTATTGAAATAAACGGCAATTAACGTGCTTTTTACATATAAGTTGCAAATACATTAAAATATATAATAAGTGGAATAAGTCAAATATAGTATTTAAAACAAATTATTACTAAACAGTTATTTACAAATTAAGGAACCAAAAAAAAGATACACAGTGTAAAAATTATATTACCAGTTATAAAAGTACTTAAAAATTAAATATTTGGTCATAGAAATATTTTGAAACTGTAAAAAAAAAAAGTAAGAAAGCAACACATATTAATAACAAAATTAAAACAATTTTGAATAACCCTAAACGATATTTTTTTTAAATTACATGTATTATTATTTGAAACTACTACTTAAATAACTAGTATAAATATACATTTAAATACATACTGATAAAAATATAAATACATATCTAGAACTATTAGGTACTAGCTTAGCTCCTATGTAAACTAAACTTTACATTTTACATGCAATGAGTCACCGTCTTGGTACTTATTGCCTAGAGCGTGAAGTCTATTGATGACTGCATTTTTACCATACGAAGTCGAAGTATAGTTGCCACAGTATTGGTAGGTTTGCTGAGTTGCTCGTTTTGGTACTGATTAATTTATTACAGAAAAAGAATTGTTTTCTTCAAAGACAAAATAAATGGTGGTGTTTCTACGTCACAATACGTAAGTACACGACCTAGAACAACTGGTAACATCTTAATTCACAAATTAAAAACAACTCCAGCTCAACATCATTACACTTTCAAAAAATTGACCAGCTCGGCCAAAACTGGAGTATCCCAAATATATAAATATGTATTGCATTATAAATTGTTCGCTGCTGTATTTTTTTCTGTAAAACATTTTTTGTAAAAGGTACTTTGAACCTTTGATGAATAAATAAATTTATGCAAAAAATAGTATAAAACAATAAACCATCACGCCGTTTTCCCGTGGGGGTAGGTAGAGAGGATAGATCTATAATTTAGTCTGCCTTTGCATACAGACCTCACTTCCTCTACATTCATAAATCTTCTCATGCATACGCGACGATTATTCCGACTTTTGACATCTTTAAGTATTTGTTAAATACAAAATATAAATTAAACTCTTTCTTATAATTAATAACCACAAAGTTAGTGCTTTAAATATAAACTTTATAAACTATTTCTGCTCAGTTTTTTAAGCCGAACCACTTGCAGTACGAGAAACTCTCGAATGGTTATTTAAAAAACCACCAGAGAGGTGGCTTATTGCAAAAATATTATCAGATTGACGTTCGGGCGTACATGCCATAACTGATACTTGGTCAGTTAATCAATTCATTATAGATATTCAGAGTAAAATTAAGCATCTAAAAATTAGAGGGGTGATTATTTAAATATCCTGGATAAGAGTACATTTATGTATTTATACATACGCCCAATGGGCATTTTTAAAGGACTATTATAAAGAAAAGTAGAAAGACACAATGGTATATAGTAGACTTTGTGGAAGTGGGAGCGGGAGAGAGGTGTTTATAATTTAATTTAATTCAGTGATTGTTTGAAATAAGACAACTTGTTATCAAAGAAATCAAGACTGGTATGTTTGTTGGCAGACCTAAGAATTCTGGGCTTAGGGGAAGTTCTATGGTTATCGGTATGAAAGAGTAAGTTTTGTCTGAGGTTTCTAGTTGGGATGTTAAAATTTACTGAGTCCAGTAGTTCAGGCGCATCAAAGAGTGAGTTAAGAATTTTAAATAAGACTAGAAGGTCGAATTTATTTCGACGGTTTTAAAGAGAAGATATATTTAAGCTAGTATCTAACTCATAATACGTATATTGGTCTCTTAATAGGCACAACCTTTAGCCTATCTTTCTCAAAAATCTATGTTGAACTAATTTAATATTCTTGATGCGAACGTCATAATATGGAGACCAGATAACAGTGGAATACTCTCGGTGCGGGTGAACTAGGAAACAGAAGAGAGTTTTAAAGTCAGTTGTGCTTCTGTTAATAAATCCAAGGAGTTTTAAGGATTTATTGGTAACATGTTCAATATGAATTGTAAAAGAAAGTTTAGTGTCAAGTATAATACCCAAATCTCGTATACTAGACACAGATGATAATATTTCATCGTTCAGTGAGTAGTCGTATATGATTGGATTTTCCAGACGAAAAAAATTCATAACCTTGCACTTACTTAAGTTGAGATGTAGATTATTGGATGAGCTCCAGGTGCTAAAAGACAATAAATTAGATTGTAATAGTGAACAATCGGAAGGACTGTCAATCTGTTTGAGAATCTTAGTGTCGTCAGCAAACAGCCAAACTGATGAAGTAAAAAAAACATTTTTTAGATCATTGATGAATAGATTAAATAGCAAAAGAGGAAGGTGAGCACCCTGGGGTACATCCGAAAATACATTAATGCTGTTTGAGATGGAACTGTTGCCTTTCACTGAGATATGACTTAAAAAATGATAAAAATGGATTACGAATTCCAAACGAAGATAGTTTGATCAATAGTATTTGGTGATTGACCTTGTCAAAAGCTTTGAAAAATCGATATAAATCATATCTATTGTTTATTTTTCTCCAGACCCCTAAAAATGGTATCGGTAAAAGACAAGAGATTGGTCGTGGTTGATTTACCAGACCGAAAACCATGCTGCTGATCAACCAAGATATTTTTGATAATAGGAGTAATTTTATGCGTTAATATTGCTTCGAATAATTTAGGTATGTGAGATAGATTTGATATTGGTCTATAGTTGTTAGTGACGTCCGATTTGTTTAAAGATTTATAGATAGGTGTAATAAAGGATGATTTCCAAGCTACTGGAAACTAACCAGATTGAAGCAATAGATGGAAAATGATAGTTAGGGGTAGTGAAATAACAAATTTACTATTCTTTATTAATATTTCGGGAATACAATCAGGACCAGTATTGGTTTTACCTTTGAGAGATTGGAGAGCAATAAATACATCGTTGGTCGATATATGGCAGCTACTGAGGTCAACTGTATTATGGTAGTCAAATGTTTTGACATAATTCAGTGGACAATTAGAAGAGTATACAGATGAAAAGTGGTAGGCAAGAAGATCATGCGGGTATCGTAGGAAATGAGAGCCGAAACTTGTAAAAGAACGGCACCTTTCTTCTTAGAGTTCCCCCTTAGCTTTGGCAAGCGCTGTATAAAACAAAGTACGTAGCAGCGTTGGGATGATCATTACCGCGCTTTTTCTACAGGTAAAATCAAGAAACCTACCGCTGGCTGATGCAGCAAACTTCCGTCGTCATCACCAAAAAACTTTCGAAACGACCCAAATCTTTACCGGGCACGGAGCGATGAGAAGTTACTTATAGGTTTAAATAAAGGAATGATGACTATTGTCCATGCGATGATATTTCTTCACTGTGTATCGAACATCTGTTATTTCAGTGCCCATTTAACGCCATAATATTGAAGCAGAAGGCAGGAAATATGGAATATCCTTAACAGATATTAACATTGTCGTTAATAAAACACGTTTTAGCTGTTCTTTAGCTGTCCATTCGCTCTACACGTCCCTACCAACGCAGCGCTCCTTTCTTGATTTTGTCAATAAAAGTTGTCGCAACGTTGGACACTGCACGGATCGCGTCATAATTTGTGCACCTCACACAAAAAGTTTCCCTCTGTAGGCTAATTGCAACGTTTTCGTCAAAATAGTCGATATTGATTGTTTCCCCTTGATATTTTTCCATTCAAGTTGAAAACGGAAATACCACATTTTTTTCAATTTAAAATTAATATGAATGAAATACTGCCAAGTAAAAAAAAAATATATACTTATCAGTTGCATAAAACATATTTTAAATTGTATAATTTGAAATTTCTGGAAAAACTGTTCATTGCCTCGCGTTTGTGACAGGCGCCGTGGCGCAGTTGGTTAAACGGCCGACTGTGAAACTGGCGTCGCGGGTTTTTTTAATTTTTTTATTTGAAAATTTATTTATAAACCCTTACGGATTATTACATTCATTTAACATAAAATAATAGATACATTTTTCATTTATACTCTGTTGTTCAAAATAATATTTTTTACATCTTTTGTTTAGTTTTGTCTGGTAGTTTATTGTATAATTTCAGTCCCTGGTTCATTAGTCTTGATTGTCCTTGTCTTGTTTTAGAAAGTTGTATATGGTATTTGTCTGATATTCTCGTATTATGTCCATGTTGACTACAATTTTTTACAAGTTTTAGTGCATCAAAAATATATAAAGAATTGTAACAATAAGCAACATTTTTTTAAAAATGAGTTGGCGGTAAAGAGTATGTCAAAAATAATCAATTAGAAATTTATTTTTTAATTTTATATAATTAACATGCTTTATCTATGTTTAGCTTTCCATATTAGTTTTGTAGGTGGATTTTGGATTTGTGAACAGAATAACGATTTACGTCACCATAGTCTAACGGATCATCGTATTTCTTTCATAGCGGTAGTCGGAAAACCAAGCTACTTTTAATCTCGATAAAATATATCATTCCATATCCAAAAAATCTTATTGATAAACAAATACTCTTTTTTTTATTTAAATTTCATTGATAAACCCTTACGGGTTACATACATTAAACAAAATATTTTTACTTTTAAAATTCACATTCTACGGTCAATAATAATATTTTTAACATCTTTTTTAAAGGTTGTCTGAGTCTTTTGTTTAGTTTTGTCTGGTAATTTATTGTATAATTTTAGTCCATGGTTTATTAGTCTGGATTGTCCTTTTCTCGTTTTAAAAGGTTGTGTATGATATTTTTCTGATATTCTTATATCGTGTTCATGTTTACTACAGTTTTTTTCAAGTTTTAATTCTTCGTCTACAATTACATCAGTGGCTAATTTATGAATAAATTTTAAGGATTCTAGTTTAAAGAGTTCAGTTACATTTAATTGTTTAGTTTGTTTAAAAAGTTCTTTAGTTGCTGTTAGATAGGGTAGGTCATATACTAACTTTAATATTATATTTTGCTGTTTTTGTAGTCTGTTTATGTCATTTTGATTTCCTGTTCCCCATAGTAGTTGCATATAACATATTTTAGTTTTTACATAGGCTTCATACATTTTATTTTCCTTTATTGGAACGAAATTTGATTTTTAAAAAAAAGACTCCATAAAGTCACCACTTTGCTAATTAAATTGTTGATATTAATTGTCCATTTCAATTGTCTGTCTATTGTTCTTATTACAACTAATGAATTACGTAAATAATTTCTCCCTAAGACCACGTAAACGAAGCCGCGGATAAAAGCTAGTATCTTATATAAAAAATAATATACTCTCTTCAATCCAAGCTTCATGTCTGAGGATGGTGATCACGCCTGACTCCGGACATGGCTCATCTGTGGACGTTTGGACAGTCTCCCTCCATCTGGAACGGTCTTGTGCTCTTCTGTAGGCGTTCGTCAGTGATAATTCTGATAATTCAGTGACCAAGCGGTCCGCTCCATCTTGTCGGTTGACGTCCACGCGACCTTGTCCCTTCGACACTCCCAGGAAGATAGTTTTCTTCAAACTGTCAGAGTTCTAGGGAAATATCACTTTTTTTACATTTTTAAAGTAATAATGGTCTATGAAATACTGTCCAGTAACCAACTAACTTATAATTACACGCGTTGCTATTTATATAATAAAATATTGTAAGAAAGAGACAGAAAATTGAAAGAAAGAGAGAGAAAGAAGATAAAATAAATCATAACGGGAATAGTTTTAAAAGAGGACTCGAAGTTAAATTTAATTGATTATTTATTATTTGAAGTTTTTGGTTAATGGCTTTACTAATTTCTAATCGTTCTAAATTATCTAAACGAAAACCATTTTTACTGACATGCAAAATTTCTACACACGTTTCTTGATTAAATTCATGGTTTTCGGATATAAGATGATTTGTGAATTTTGAAAAATTATTATTGCTCAGACATCTTATATGTTCTTTGATTCTAACTTTAAATTTACGTGAAGTTTTTCCAATATAGAAATTTGGACAATTTAAACAATTTAATTTATAAATTCCCGAATGATTTAATTTATCATCCTTATCTTTACAATTTGTTAATATTTTACCTATGTTATTTTACCTATGGCCTAATATTGTTAGGTAAAATTTGTATTCGTATATAAATAATTGCTTATAAAACATTTCAGTAATATCATCGAATAGAATCAATGTTTTAACTTTTTTAGTAATACTTAATAAATAATAATGTTGTTACTGCATATTAACTGAATTGTATTTTCTATCATTATATCGTCCTGATCGTAGAGCAACGACGGATGTGCAAAAAATATGACATTGATTTATTTTTCGTTTAATATTGAAAAGGTTTTATACAAGATTTGTATTCCAGATTTGAAAAAAAATAATTAAATTATATAGTTTTGTACTTATCAAGTTGTGACATAAAGTGTTGAAAAAATTTCAATTACTCTCGTGTTAAGTTGGAGATAATCACTTGCGTCGTTGTTCTACAATCTGACATGTTATTATGTAACGATGTGTTATTTTATCTTTGTACCATACTTGTAAAAGCCCTCCGGGTGTTTATGTGAATGAGGAAGTTCAGCGGTTTTTTTTTTAAATTTTATTTGTTAATAGACTGTTAAACTAAGTCAATTTTTTTTTTTAAATTTTTATACGTCGTATTATCGGTGCTACGATTTTTCAAAGTTTTGCATTTCTGAAATAACTCCGCGTGTAACGCCAGAGGTTCATTTCCGCTTATTCTCATTCAGTTCTTCCTATTGGTCCAGAAGCGACAAGCAGACCGGAAATCTTCCATATCTCTCAGATCATAGGTTGATTCACATCAACCAGTGACGTCATTTAAAGTAGTGCGTTTTTATCAAAATGTTTTTTATTATTTTTTCTGTACATTTTCAAGAATCTTTGGGTTACAATTTTATGCTCTAATTTTTACCCCGCGTAAGAAAACACATTTTTTGTATCCAATTTCCCGTAGGGCTGAAGTTCCTCATTGAATAAAATAAAATATATTTAAGCAATTACATACTAAATTGGCTATATGCAGTGGGCAATAAATACTCTGGATTAATTTAAATATTAACAATTACTTATAAATCATTTCAATAATACTATATATATATAAATTTTTTTTAATAACATTAAATGTTATTTAATATTTGTATATAACCACTTACCGTTCAATTTACGTTGGAAGAACATAAATAAATTTTTATATTCGTGTTAAATAAAATATATGTGTCTTGACAATAATAATTTCTCCAAATTCGCAAATCACATAATTAATTTAAATCGTGACTTTAATAAAAATACGGGAGTTAAAATTTTACATACAAATAATAAAGGGCTAAATGTAGGGATGTAACGATTCCGATACCGATATAATCGCATCGCCGATTATATACAGCCGATATTAAAAGTTTGAAAAGCTATAATACTTGTAAAAATTAATAACTTATATGTAAATATAAGTTATTACGTTATTATAATACTTGTCTTATCAACTGAGCTCAGTTGCCTCAGAGTGTCTGTTTTCAACTGCAGGTCTCATACAAAATGATTTGCGTAACAGATTGTCTGCTAATAATTTGAACAAACTTTGTTTTCTTAACAAAAACCTACCAAAACTTAACTTTAATTACTAACTTTGTCTTGTGTATCGGTTTACTTTACCACTTTGTGTAATTGACTGATAATTACTTTCTTAATTAGCGCTTTGATTGCTTGATAATATTCTTGATTATTCCATACAAATAAATATTTTCTTCGAATTTTAATTTAACGCTTTGGTTTACAACCTTCTCGAGGTTCAGCCTCTAATAAATGTAGGTAACTTTTATGCAGAATAAAGACAATTTTTTATTATTTATTTGTTTTTTATATTTCTACTAAGCCACCGATATCGGTATCGGATTATTTACTCTAATGATCGGTATCGGTATCGTATCGGCAAAATTATGTATCGTTACATCCCTAGTTAAAAGTAAATAATATGGAAATATTTCACATTAGGAAAGCTTTAAAAAATAATGTTCCTTTGATCAATAATCAAAACACCTTTCAATATAGTCCGTTATACGATGCTCCACTGTAATAGTCACCCTAAACCTATTGAGCTCACCCCTCCCTCCATCCCCTCCGCCATTTTTCAACTATTTCTCAAACAACATAGATTTTTTAAATAATTTAATCAGTGAATGTTTGTCCTAATCAGTGCATGTGTTTATTAAAATGCATGTCTTGTTGGTTTTATATTTTTGTGCAACAACTATGTTGAAGGTGTTTAGTGGATTTTGCATGTTGGTTTAGTTGGTGTCCTGATGAAGAGAAGGGTACATCTCGAAACCGGTAGACATAGAAAAGTCGGTAAGTGGTTATGTACATAATATATTAAATAGCATTGTTTAACGATTTACATTTCCATTCAAATTGAAACCCAGTAACCAACCAAAAAGTTTCGGCCATCTAATTCGGTTCCTGCTTTATCATAACAACATTGTTTTTCACTAGAAATTCAGTAGTTGTAATCAACGAGATAAAGATGTCGCTGTCTTCGCACTAAATCGCAAATAAAATCATGTTTTAAGACTTATTTACCTTGTAATAATGACAAGAGATGTCTCTGTACTATTGTAGACGCAAACCATTAAAAAATACAGTTTAACATCAACTTTCTTTGAAATAATTCCGCTAGATGACAATAATGTATCATAATAGCATTGCTATCGTAGGAAAGTAAAATCAAACTTTATGATATTATTATAAAAATAAAAATCTTTTAAAACCATACAAATTAATATGTTTTATTAATGCATTACAACATTGATGAAAAACATCTTATAGAAGGGATTATAGAAGTCTAAACATTTACAAGGCTTATGACCTGTCATTGGCTGGTTACAACACTGTGTAACATTTACCATTCTGCCTATGTTTATTTTGACATCCATATTATCTCAACTCTTCCATCTGTTGATATTTGTGAAGTAAAAGATCAGAAACCTTTATTGATGCGTGCGAGATTCTGACTGAATTATTTAACCTACATAGGCAACGCCTAAAAATACATTTTAATTTTTGTACTTCTTGGACCAGCTGGTTTTATCATCAATATTTTGGGTTTGTCCAAATTTTTGTAAACAAGAACTGGATTCAACGAGGAGTTATCATCAGTATTTTAAAGGAAGTATTATTAACATATTACAACAGAGATGAAGAACATTTTAGCGAAAGTAATATAGAAGTCTAAGCATCTACAAGGCTTATGATCTGTCATTGGCTGGTTTAAGTGGCCACTTTACACACTATATAACATTCATCATTCTGCTCATATTTGAACATCACTATTCATTTAATCATTTCTATGTTTGTGAAGTTAAAGAGCTAAGACCTTTATTTATGCGGGTGAGATTCATCTAATTGAATTATTTCACCTATATACTAGGCAACGCATGATTCAATTTTTAAACTTCTTCTTGGACCAGGTGGATTTATCAACAGTGTTTTGAGTTTGTCCAAATTTATGTAGACAACGACTGGATTCAACTAGGGGAGCTGTTGATATTAACATATTACAACAGAGATGAAGAACATTTTAGAGAACATTTGTTTTATTTAATTTAGGCTTTTAAGAAAAAAGTGCCAACCTCAAAACGATTAAAATTTTCAATAAATCATAATTAAAGGAAAAATTGCTCGGTGGATCAAAATTTTTGATACTATTAATGCGTAGATAAACGTATCGAGGGGTTCTAGACCCGTCTGTATAAAATGATGAACTTACATCAAAACTTGTTGGTGGGAGGGGGGGTATCGGTACTATACCTTTGTAGTCGGTCGGGAGACTTTTATCTTCAACTATGACGTCATACTGAAGTACATACGTTCATAATCGCGGCCCAGGGCCTTGATTATGAACGCTATCTTCATCGGTACATAAATATCGAGACGGTATAAACAACTAACACCGATATTTATGAACGAAAATGTGTATATTTGTATGAAAATTCAAAGTATCTTCGTCAGTAACCTTTAATTGAACGTGTTTAGAAAAAAATATATACACATATTCTCCTTTTTATACAGAAAACTTTACACTTTGTATCCCGGAGCCGTGTAAACACGTGCTTATATAACAATGCGTTGTGTCCCGGTCCCGTGTTTTCACGTGGTTCACCAGCTGTCTAAAAAAGTGCATTTTATCGACATCCAGTGACTTTTATTAGTACTTTTTCGCTGCTGGTAAACCACATGAAAACACGGGACCGGGACACAACGCGTGGTTATTATAATCACGTGTTTACACGGCGCCGGGATACAAAGCACAGAAAAAGGAGTGAGGCCCTGTATCTGTGCGAACATTTCGATGCGCAATGTGGCTCTCCATAAAGGTCAATGTTGGCAAAACCATCATACAAAAATGACTTATTTAATTATTTCAAATAAATCTGAAAAGTTTCAATTGATTTAACCCAATATTTTCATAATTATAACACTTTTAAGAAACCCTTCAAAAGCATGAAATTTTACAAAAATGGGCCGGGCACAGGGAAAATTCTATGTGTATTTGGCCGGTACTCAAGGTGTTAATTTTACTTTGTAGATAAAATTGAAGATAAATCTTAACTTACCATGAGAATACGTACCCGGGATTCGATTGGTGACAAGGTGAACGTGAAATATTAATTTCAAGAATTGTTTAAATTGCAATATTTCATTGTTCCGAACCTGAACCTGAAGCGCAAGACTGATCAGCTTACCTTTATGTAACAGATGATCGAAAAACACTGCAGATCGTTTCGTCGGGTATTCTGGTCATTTTCATGGGCACTCAACTAATAAAAAACGAATAAAGACCTGTTTACTCCTCAGTGACCTTTTACTTTTTGATTCAGTGGTTTATTTACATTCGGATTCCTCGAAAGCTCCGGACCTTGACGGGCCCACGAGTGCACACACCCTCCGCCGAGCCCACAACGGAAAACTTCACCCAGCAAGATCGTATCAAACATTATAAGCCGTTTCGTAAAAAGTCCCCGATATCATATGATTGCTTTTAACGAATGTATATAATGGCCGGGAGTTTTTGTTACGTGTCCCGCAGACACTTTCCGATCTAAACGAGTGTCACGGAGCAGGCGAGCCGTCGCTGTATTTGCTAGAATTTCCCACGACGAATTTGTTCACAGAAGATAATCATCGCTCGATGTAGGCGAACGAAAATAACACTCAAATTCGACACTCAAACAGTTTCTGTATTTGATAATTTGCTTTCTTTAATTTCAATCACTTTATTAATACCGAATGAGAGATAAAACGGCGTCAGTTAATACCGTATGAGAAGCGAATATGGAAATCTAGGCATTTATAGAACTTATGACGAGTCATTGGCTAAATTCTTGATTACTTTCATGTCTATAAGCAAAATAGAATTAAATATTTTTATCCTTGGTATGTAAAATTTAATTCGCTTTTCTTTTATTTAACCTCCCGCTTTTATTTATATAGTTTTTTTATCTTAATCTTAAAAAGTAATTTTAATAAATATCTGAATGTTATAATTTGTTTAGGTTTAAATTTAAATAACTAAATGTTATCAAATATTTGTACATAACCACTTACCGACTTTTCAATGTCTACCGGCTTCGAGACGTACCCGTCTCTTCGTCAGAACACCAATTAAATCAACATGCAAAACCCAATGATTCATAGCATTTTTGCAACTGTACATTTATTTGTTTAGTGTAAATTTTACGAGAGTTCTTTAATTAATTTTTAATTTATTTATACGCCCTATGGGCTTTTACATTTATTAGCGAAACATTTAAATGCAGTAGCGTAACATTAGTATATGAATGAAGTTGAAAGTAAGAATTACATAAGAAAGACTAAAATAAACAGTAATAAGTTAAAATAAGGAAATGTACCCACATTTGTAATACAGTAAGAAATTAAATACATTTTAATTGGAAACTACTGGCTCCTAAACTGTGTGTGTGTGTGTGGCAAAAAATAATGGTTAAGATATTTAGGCTGTTGTGGAATATTATAGACATCTTTTAATACTCATATGTAACATAAAAAGGCAAGTGAGTGCCTACTATATATACACTAACAATACAGGGTGTTCTTTAAACTATGTCACATCTGAAACCACGATGATCAGTATGAGCAAGAAGACATATTGGCACATTAAAATATTTTTTTAGAACAAATAAAATTTTAAAAAATTAAATATTTAAAAAAACAAATGGTTGATAACTTCTGCAGGAGAGAAACGAGGAGGGGGGAGTCTGACACACCGCTAACCACGCGGCCGCGCCCCCCTCGCTTCTCCCCTGCAAAAGTAAGCAACCATTCGTTCTTTTTAATATTTTATTTTTACAATTTTTTTTCGTTCTAAATATTTTTTTTAATATGCCAATATGTCTTTTTGTCCATACTGATCATCGTGGTTTCGAATGTGATAGGGTTTTAAGAACACCCTGTATAAGCATAACGTGAGTCACCCACCGACTGGTGGGTGACCAGTCACCACTCGGAAGCATGGAGTGCGGTGAGGAGAGAGGAACCTATAAAACAATGCTGAAGACTTTGGATTCGTGAACTCTATGCAAATTATGAAGTAATTAAACGCTGTTTACATTCATTTGAAATTCCATCGCAATCAGAACATGCAACATAGCTAGTATGTATGTTCTAGAGACAATCGGGGGGATTTCGAGGGGGAGTGTGGAAACTCCTTAATGAAACTTAATGGACAAATTATTCGATGTGCTTCCATATAAAATTAAGTTAACTAATAACACACTCTAATCTAAGCTAAGCTCTAAGCTCAAGAAAATTAGGTTAGTAAAATTAAAAAATATATTTGAATGACTTGTGAAATATGTATTTTTTAAATTCAGAACAAATTCTTCTGGTGAAGAGGACTCTTTGATTACCTTTGCATATGAACTATTTTATCTGGTTAATAATATGCCGAGAACGGAGTTAAGGTGCACTTAAATCCTTGGCAAATAAAAGTTTGTCGCAAGAGGCAAAATTAGCAGTTCACGATGGAGATCTGGTTCTGACCCTTATGAATTGGAGCGAAGTATGGAATCGGAAAAACATAGATTAAATCGTGGTAATATCTCGAAAATCGAAAAAATATTTGTTGTCTGTTTTAGCTGTAAACCCTTCAAATAGAATATTATCTATTTTTCCGATTAATCACATTAGCCTGAATGCTGTCGAAATGCGATCCCTCCGGCGAATGTGTGGTAAAACTATGTACGATAGATGCACAGATGTTGAGATCCGTATATTTCCGTACTCCTACACAAACACACCTCTACTCTTACTCTCATACAAATACACACAAACACATCCTTTTGTTGTACCACAATTAAATATGTATGATTTTTATTTAGAAACTTTGCTGGTCTGTCTTTAAATCGTATATTTTTATGTTATTATATCATGGTCGACTGTTTGTTTCTGTAAAAAAAATAAAAAAAATATGTAAGGCTGAGATAAGCATTGTCGACAAAATCAAGAAAGGAGCTCTGCGTTGGTTTGGACATGTAGAGCGAATGGACAGCGAAAGAACGGCTAAAAATATTTACAATGCGAATGTTGATAGATGTAGAAATAGAGGAAGACCGAGAAAAACATGGCATGACCAAATCTAACGAATACTAAAAGATGGACATGTTAAAAGTCGGAATAATCGGCGCGCGTGCATGAGAAGATATATGAGTAAAGAGGAAGTGAGATATGTATACAAAGAAAGGGTGATGTGGCATTTTATCCTATCAACCTGCCCTTACGGCGAAACGGCGATGATGATTTTGTTGTTGTTAGTTAATAAAAAAAAAATTTAAAAAAATACTTTTCCTTTTTAAAAAATACGTTTCACGTAAATAAAATACTTGTTTTTGTTTGTTTTTTTTTTATATTGATCTGCTATGTGTTATTTTTCAGTGATGTTTTTGTTTTGAAAAATATGTGTTGTGGTCTGTGCTCTGTTGTTTAAATATTATTCGTCTCAACTCAACACAGAACTTTGGTCCCACGGAGTTGGGACTTGTGTCTCAATAAATGTAATTTATATTGTGAATAAATTAATAAATAACAATACAATGGAAATGTTATAGACCTGTTTACATACATAAATATAATATTTAAGTTTGATGTTTTTATGCATTTTTCAAAACATCATTAATTACATCATATCAGAATTAGAATTAAATTCAACAGTGTTTTGAGTATGTCCAAATGCTTGCAGACTGGCAGGATTTCTTCCCTAGGGAGTTATTCATATTTTAATTTGTCGCAACAAAGAGGGAAAACATGTTCGAGAAGGGAATATGGAAGTCTAGGCATTTACAGGGCTTATGACCTGTCATTGGCTGATTTAAGTGGCCACTTTTCATACTGTGTAACATTCACCATTCTGCACATGTTTGAACATCCACATTTCCTCAACTCTTCCATCTGTTGTCTTTTGTGAAGTAAAAGAGCTGTCAATCATTGGTGACCATTAAAATGGATCATCGTATAATGGGATATATTGAAAAGGAATATTATTTTTCCTTGATGTGAAATATTTCCAAGCTTTAGGTAAGATTTGAACTCCTGTATCTTTAATAAAGTGTTGATTAAAATTGATTAGGTGATTTGCAAATTTGTAGAAATTGTTACCTCACAATATGTTCTTTAACACGAACTTACAACGAACGACTTTAAACTTATTTGATTAAAGGTTTCAGCTTTTTAATTTAACAAACGTCAACAGATGGAAGAGTTGAAGGAATAAAGATGTTCAAATATAGGCAGATTGGTGAATGTTACACAGTGTGTAACGCGGACACTTAAACCAGGGAATAACAAGTCATAAGCCCTGTAGATGCCTAGACTTCTCATTACCTTCTTTTAAATGTTCTTCATCTCTGTTGTAATATTTTAATGTTAACAGCTCCCCAGGGAGTTGAATCCAGTCCTTGTCTATAAAAATTTGGACAAACTCAAAATATTGTTGATTAATATTATGTGGTTTGTATCTTCCTCCTCAAGCTGACATTTGCATTTGGCAGAATCCAGGACATGGATATTAAACCACCCAATGAAAGGACATATGCCCTGTGGACGCCTAGACTTCTACATTCCCTTCTCTAAGATATTCTTCATCTTTGATGTAATATTTAATATTAACAGCTCCCTAGGAGGTAAAATCCAGTCCTTGTCTACAAAAATTTGGACAAACTAAAAACATTGGTAAATTCACCTGGTCCAAAAAGAAGTATATCGGGTTGTGGTCCCGTGGCTAGTGTCTTGGACTCACGGACCAAAGGTCCGTGGTTCGAATCCCACTCTACCCCAACTTGATTCCATTTTCTAATAGTGAGTTATTTACAACTCGTTGGAAATGGCCCTGAAAATTAAATATTTGGGTAAATAATAAGAACGCAAATATTTCTTTTTATTTAAAAAAAAATAAAAGAAGTATAAAAATTGAAAAATATTTTCTGGGGTTGCCTAGTATGTAGTGAAAAAATTTAATCAATAACTCAATCAATCAACTCAATCAATAACCAATGACAGGCCTCAAGCCTTGTGGATGCCTGGACTTCTTTATTCCATTCTCTAAGATGTTTTTCATCTCTGTTATAATATTTTAATTATTTAAATAAGTTTCAATTTCGGGTTTAATTTCGGGCGAAAACCTTGTTTCGGTAGGTAACTACTCACCACATAATATATAATATGCCCCGCTCCAAAGATTTACAGTGACGTAGTCAGGTGGGGTACGTGGCATATTCTAGAACTAGATTTATATGCGGAAAGCGAAGGTTCCGCCTTAATCGCTGACGCGCTAAACCAACCAGAAAAAACCGCTCAAGTCGAAATTAGAGACATCTTTCCAATGCTTGTTTACGCGACCTATTTTTCGCTCAATCAATTTGCATGTACCTCTTACCTATGTTTATACATTTATTGTCTGGTCGTCAAGGTGCTTTTACGATTGTTTTTTAAAAATAACGAATTGTACATTATAATTTTTTTACAGTCGAATTTCCTAATTAATGAAGAATTACAGCGTAAGTAGTAGATATGATTCACAGCGCAACCAACAAAAAAAACTATTTTAAAACGAATTTTTTTATATAGATTTATTACGTAAACAAACAGCATTTTTAACAAAAAATGCTGTTTTGAGTATACGATTTTTTCGCTCTAGATTTCAAAAATATTAATTATAAATCTTTAGTAACGATAGTGTTTTTATAGGACTATTAATACCGTCATCCCTTAATTCGCTTTGCCTTCCGTGACCCCATATTTATATTCTACAATTTATAAGACAGGGAGCTGTTTTATAAATCGAAGAAAAAACTGGCTTTAATATCTCGAAAATCTAAAAAATGCAAAGACCTATTTTAGCTGTGTACGCTTTGGCCCTTTTCACACATACCACGCCAATCCAACCGGCCCAGTAATTTTACTGGGCACATCCAACAACCCATACAAAATGTGTCACCTTTTGTAGGGCGTACCCGGAAAATTACCGGACCGGATGGATTGCCGTGGCATCTGTGAAAGGGGCCTTCATTTCCTAAATAAGAGCGAGACGATTAGTTTTTAATTCGGATGTCAATCCAGAGCCTTTATTACAATGACATTTATTACAATGGCTAGATTTCCTCCCTAGGCAGTGATTTAGATATAAATCTGATATTTAAACATAGGTGGTATGGTAAATGTTACACCGTCTGTAAAGCGACCACTTAAACCAGCCAATGATAGGTCATAATCCTTGTAAATTCCGAGACTTCCATATTCCCTTCCCAAAAATGTTTTCCCTCTGTTGCAACAAATTTAGATTTATCTGCAATTTTATCTACAAAGTAAAATTAAGTTTTCTGCATTAAAAATAGAATATGTGTTCAATTTTTCTAAACATGTTCAATGACAGGTTACCGACAAAAATACTTAAATACTATTTTTAATACAAATGTTTACATTTTCATACATAAATAATATCATATTTTTTATAAGGTTAAAGACATTTTATTCACCCAACACGATGTAACTTCTACGCAAAAAAATATAATAACCCAGTGGCTTATTAAGTTAGGAAGAAGAGAAACCGAAATCTTATTAAACTACACTGCAAGGTAAATTATATAAATATATATATATTTTATTTTTTTTCAAAAATGTTTACAAAATAGTCTTAAATTAAAGTCCTGCTGAGTTGCTTACATACAACTCGTCAGCAGGTTCTTATAAATTGCATCGATTATTTACACTTAACCTACATTAACAATAATTTTACTTGAAAAACATTACATGTTACATTATGAAAAAATAAAAACTATTACTAATACAAAAAACTTTTTTCTAATAACCATCAATATTAATACTATCCACAACAATTTAAACACTACAATACGATGACAAGAAGGATAAAATTTATAAATATATGTATAAATATATTTGTATGTATGGCTGTATGGGTATGTAAGGGTGTTTATGTATATGTGTGTGTGTATATATGTATGAATATTTATGTGGGTATGTGTATGTGTATGGGTACATATATATATGTATATATGCATGTTTATGTGTGTGTATGTGAGGGTGTGTATGAATGTTTATAAGGGTTCACACGTGTGTGTGTGTATGTAATTGGCAATATAAAAATAAACATATTTGTTAGTCTGCCTTAGCACGGGTATTCTCCTTCTAGGCATTACTTTATAATATATATTTTTAAAAAATCAACAAAAAAAAAATACCGATGATGATTATATTTAGTTTAACTACTGCTTTGGTAGTATCTAAAAAGGAACTGATGAAATCGGTGCAGATTGGCGACTTTGGCATTGGTCAGTAATGGTCAGATGGGTCAGACGATATGCCTAATACATATTGCACCTACTGCCTGCTGCCGAGAGTGCCGAGAGTGCCGAGCCTGGCCACTTGGCCAGCAAGCTAAAGAGGCACAAACAAACTGAGGTTCTCTAACCGGTACAATCCGCATTCGGGCGAACAACACTCGGCATAGTCCGCATAGGTCCACACATAGTACGTCTAGTATTATTGTTACAGAGCAATAAACCTTGAGAATAAACACTGTTCACTCGTGTTTTGAATGTTTTCATCTCGCGAGAGACGGGAGACGACGAACGCCGCTTTATTGTTATTTTTGTTTTCGTATTACTCAAATATTATCATGTTGCCAAAACGTTGTAAGAAAAAAGTAATTTATAATTAATATTTAAAACATTAGCTTTACCGTAAAACAGTTCAATAAATATTTGTCTATACTCACATACAGAATTTTTTTGTCCGCCGATTTTGAGACGTACCCGTCTCTTCGTCAGGACGCTAATTACACTAACATGCAAATCCCACTATACACTGTACAATGAATAAAATGACTCGCCTACAGTCTGTATTGAATGCCGCAGCGAGACTTATTTTTGGAATCTCTAAGTTTAGTCATATCACTCCACTACTTCGGGAATCACACTGGCTACGTTTTCCGCAGAAGGTGGTATACAAACTCTGTTGGCTTATGTATAAATCACTGCACAACTCTGCTCCAGAATATCTAAGGGAACTCTGCATTCCAGATAAACTAGCTGATAGACGTCTTACGCTTAGATCAGCTACATCTACGTCGAAAGGAAAAGTTATTATACCTCTACGCAAACAGCGCACTAAATTCGGCGAACGCGCATTTGCGGTCGCAGGCCCTACGGCATGTAATGCTCTCCCAGCAGAGGTCCGAAATTGTGAGAGTGAAGTGATGTTTCGGAAGAAACTTAAAACCTACTTATTCTCTAAAGCTAGGGTTTCCTAGGACAGCGGTGCCCGTATTTTAACGGCCGTAGTGAACGGTGATGCAGTGGAAAGCCATCGTAAAGGTGATTAGAGAGTGGTTTCCTAGGAAAACGGTGTTAAATGGTGTTGATAACACCGTTTTCCTAGAAAACCACACTCTAGTCACCTTTACGACGGCTGTCCACTGCATCACCGTTCACTACGGCCGTTAAAATACGGGCACCGCTGTCCTAGGAAACCCTAGCTTTAGTCATTTGAATGAATTCTTAGCATGTGGTGACAAAGTACATTATTTTTATTAAATTAAAAAGTTAAAAATAAATTTACATCTTTATATAATCGCATTGTAAAGCGCCCTTGAGGTATTATATTACGAAAATTACGCTATATAAGTTTCCATAATAATAATACACCTTCACCATAATAGTTACAGAAAAAATTATAACCAACGTGGTGATAGGACACACGTTATTAGAAGCTAGCGCCAACGTACACTGATTGTAGATAAAATATAATTTTTAAATCTTGTGTGAAGAATAGTTTTTGCGTCGGCAGCACAATTATCTTTATATACAAATCTGATGTATATTACACTCACAGTTCTGCTTTCGCCCAATGAGGGGTGACTTGTACGTCATAAGCTGACGTACATCATTGATCCGTGCAGCTTACCGCTTGCCGCTTGCCGGTTGCCGCTTGCCGCTTGCCGCTTGCAGCTTGCCGCTTGCCGCTTGCCGCTTGCCGCTTGCCGCTTGCCGCTTGCCGCTTGCCGCTTGCCGCTTGCCGCTTGCCGCTTGCCGCTTGCCGCTTGCCGCTTGCCGCTTGCCGCTTGCCGCTTGCCGCTTGCCGCTTGCCGCTTGCCGCTTGCCGCTTGCCGCTTGCCGCTTGCCGCTTGCCGCTTGCCGCTTGCCGCTTGCCGCTTGCCGCTTGCCGCTTGCCGCTTGCCGCTTGCCGCTTGCCGCTTGCCGCTTGCCGCTTGCCGCTTGCCGCTTGCCGCTTGCCGCCCCCGTGACTGGGGTGAGGTAGGGTTGTGAATATTGTGACAACTGCGTTGTTTTCATATTTTGATTTCACAAGAGTGAGTAATAATATAATGACTCAATTATTCTTCATTAATCAGAGTTCAAAATAGATTATTATTTTTTTTTTTTTAAATTATTAAATCATACAAAATTTTTTTTCGTGTTCCCAGGAGTTACAACAAACTCATTTTGGGACAGAAAAATATTTACATATGGGTATGTTAACAACAATAATATAGCAACAAATAGTAATAAAGTAACAAGTAATAATATGTACATAAAAACTGAAATAAGATAGCAAGCAAATATATGATACAAATTATACATCCGCTTGCCATCCTTTAAACAATTCATAATAAAAATTAAAAATAAAATTGTTTTATTTTCATATTGCAAGAAAGAAATATTTAAGGGAAAAAAGAACTTAAAACTAAATTTCACCCTCCACGTACCTCCTCAAGTAGTAATTTTTTAAATTAATACAGTTATATATTGACGTTCTATAGGACTCCGGGAGCCTGTTGTACTCGCTACAAGCAAGGTATAGCAGAGACCTTAGACCATACCTTGTCGTGCGTGATCCAGGTACGTGAATATTTTGACGCTGTCGCGTATTATACTGATGGACGTCACGATTAAAGGTATAGCCAATATGTAATTTCAGTGACGTGGTTTTCCTCAATACGGTACCACAGTGAGGTACTTTATAATATTTTGTTTTACTGCACTATATACGCGGCGCAGGGGTTTTTACTTTTAGATGATAAATACAATGAGAAAGTACGGTGTTTTTTTTACCAAAAAAAAAAATTGTGTATCGTTATGAATTTTTTAAAGTTTTGTGATATTGAAATTACTCTATTAATAAATTAATTAATTAATAAAAAATAAACTTAAACATAGAACATAGTAGAAAATTTGTCAAGTGTTCATGCCAAGAAGTGGGCAATAAAAAAAATTAATAAAGAAGGCACTGTATTGAGTTAGAACAGTGAAGGACCAAATTTGAAATTTAGCAATTTAAAAACATTTAATTTACATGCAAATAGAAGTGATATTGATACATTTGAAGCAAAAGCGATGCTCGAAACTTAATGTTATTGTATTATAAAAATTGTATCTAATTAAGTTAGCCATAAATAGCGAACCGAAACCATTACTGTGAAGTCTATAAATGATTCTTTCGATTTTATCAGAAACCAGAAATTTAAAAACTTTAGAACTACCTACGGCGGCGGCGGTTTGAAAAGGGTATCTATTGTATCCCATGCTCCCCTAATGAGGAGAAAACAAATCTGCAACAGATATCATCAAAAATATAAATAAAGATTTAGTAAGATGTTTTGGTGATCAGAAATGAAATAATGTAAAAATGGTTAAAACCTGTTTCAAAACCTGAAAATACTTTAACAATAATGAGATGTAAAGTAGGACTAACACCCAGGAAAAACTCGGCTCAATCGTTACTTTATTCTTCTATCTATTCTATCTAAGTTGAAGTTCTATTTTCTCAGCTCGTAATAGTGGGGAACGGCATGAACGGCTTTAGCAGTAGAATGATTCACCATCACACCACACCGGAATGATTTTACGAGAATGAACTCGGCAATAACCCACGGCGACTAAGTATAGCGATACTCTATTGTAGTCTTATCTTGACTGGTGTTTTGTCTATGTCTGAACTTATTACTCCGTCATATGCTGTACATAGTATGTACCGACTCAAAACACATAATCGCAATTGACACACTAAATAGTCTAAGCACAATACATTGTATTATTTCTCACGCGGAGTCAGCGTGCGTCCGCTGGCTGAAGAGTGACGAAGAGCCTATACGTATCCAGGATCCCCAAAAAGGAACTAGTAAGAATTTCTCGGCACCTGTCTAACTACAATAATACTGCATTCGTGATCATGCGCTCCTGGTACCTGGAACCCATTACTTAGTATCCCAAATCATAGCAAAGTAAATAGAACTCCGGGGTTCAATCAAAATAATAATCGCAAATCGAAACACTAATAATATTCACCCTTAATTTCAATGGACGATTGAAATCGAAGAAATTTAGGGAATACTGATTTATTCCCAAAATTTTGAATATTTGTATTTTTTAATTTTTTATTCTGTTTATTAAGAAAAACAACAGCAATACAAAAAAAATATTTAAAGTTACCTAGTATGATTATTATTTTTTTTTTTATTCATCTTTTCATAAATAAATAAAAATATTTTATTATTGATAACTTATACGGCGCTATTTCGTAATATACCACCCCAAGGTCGCTTTACAAAGTAATAACGAATATTAATTTAATTTTAACTTAATTTAATTTTGGTTAGCTGGAAGATTTTTTTGCAATAAGTTTGCCCAAGTACTTATTTATTGTACTTGAAGATTTAAATAAATAAATACGAAATAATATGTGTCATTGCTTTTTTTTTAAATGTTTTCAATTTACTTTTTATTTCATAATTTATCATTTTTACATTCACTGTTTACACATATTGTTGAAAAAAATGCTGCTTTTTGTATGAAACAAATTTATGTGTTTCCTTTTTTAATCCATTTTTTGTTACTCCAGATTTGACTTTTTATTTTGCATGCGTTTTTTTTATTTATAGGAGTTGCATTATTTTTTACCTAGCTTATAATGTACGAGGTTTATATTTAAAAATAGGATTTTTCTGCTATTATATTACTTTATTTTAGCTAAACTGTTGGGATGAGGAAAGATATTCTAATGTGGAGCAATCAGGTACTTCTTAGCATTTGCTCATGTGGAGAGGAAACCACTTAAAACTTTTCAGGAGAAGCCGGCACATAGCCAACAGTATTCAACAGGCCTTCCGTTCCACTAGAAGAGTGTTCGGCATTTTGTTCCCTATTTTGGTTTATTTTACCAATTGCCTGCACTATATTAATCATGTATGATACTACCTTTCGTGTGAGTTCTTTATTACCTATCACCGATGGGATGTCGCAAAGATCTTCGCCCTGGCTTCTGCATCGCGCCTCCAGCTGTTGTCTTTGAAAACTTAAAAAGGGGCAATGCATCAACAGGTGAGGGACATCTTGAGGAGTTTCACCGTCGCATAGACAGCTGTAGATCTCGGAGAGCTTAAAGCGATGCAGGTAGCTCATGAACCCACCGTGACCCGTGAGAATCTGGGTGAGCTCGTAGCCAGCATTCTGCGTTCTCCTGAAATCATAGGCGAAAAATTGTGGGAAAAACATTTTAGTTATACTTCCGGTAGGTTCACTCAAATAACGATCGTTCCAGAGTTGAAGGGTCCTGCTTCTTATTTTCCTTATGCTATTTTGGTTTCTACACATCTTTAAAAAAAAAATGCTTATAACTATTGCTGTTTGTATTATTTATACAAATGCCCCTTGGGTGTATCGTATTTTTTTTTTTAATGTATTGAAATGTTTTCATATTTTTTTTTATTTAAAGAAAACAAAAGCCATTAAAACAAAAAAAAAATTTTTACAAATAAACTAAAATTATTGGCCAATTATAGTTTTCTATACATTACTAAATACAATTTCAACAAAAAAGAAAAAAAGCGTACCTTTAAAAAGCCTCACCGCATCATTCCACGCGTAAAAAATAAATAAAATATTACAATGTTAATAAAATAATAAAAAAATAAAAGAAAAAAATTTTGTTCACTGGGACTTAAAAATCCTTTCGCCAGCGGATCCATACGGAGTGACCATAGATCAGCCCTCCCTCCCTTCTTCTTTAAAACAAATTAATTAATTACAGTACTAAAGATTACAAAAAAATAAAATATTAGGTAGGTGCAGTTAGATTAAATTATAATTATTATTTTTAAACAGGGTTCTAGCATTTTCTTTTAATTTGTTTAAAGTGAGGAAATATAAATCGATTTCAGTAAAAAACGTGTTATAATTATTTAGAATTCTGTGAAAAGATGCATTCTTATTACTATTCGTGCTTGAAATACCAACATATACTACAACACAAAATACACAACACAACACAACACAAAATACCAACGATGTTCTTGAAAGCCTGTCACATCCGAAACCACAATGATCAGTTTAAGAGATAAGACATATTAGCATATTTAAAAATATATTTTGAACAAAGAATTTTTTTTCAAATAAAATATTTAAAAAAAACAAATGGTTGCTTACTTCTGCAGAGGAGAAGTGAGGGGAGCGCGGTGCAGTATCAGATTCCCCCCTCCCCCTCCTCGTTTCTCCCCTCCAGAAGTAAGCAATCATTTGCTTTTTTTGAAATATATTTTTTTTTTAAATTTATTCAAGTTTCCTCTCAAACATAACCATAATACACGCTTCACGTCTAATGATGGCTTGGTAGTACCAAAAGTATGTAATAAATATGGAAATAGAACTCTCAAATATTTAGTACCTAGAATTTTTAATTTATTACCAAAAGAACTTAAATTTAACTCACATTGTAACAAAATCAAAATAAGAGAGTGGCTAAATGCTAAATTTTAATATAAAATTAAGCCCGTAATATTTACGTTCAAAGAGCATAAAATTCTATTAAAGGGTAATATTTGTAAATAAGTAATATACGTAGATAAAAAAATACTTATTAATTACCCATATAAAAGGTTTTTAAAATAATCATTTTGTCTTAGTAACTGATTAAAAAAATTATGTTATTGTATCCGTTTTTTTATTATTATTTTTATTATTTTATTATTTTTTCACGCCCATAAGGCTTTTACATACATGAAAGTTTTACAAAGTATAAGTATATAAACAACATAAATTTAAAAAATACAATATAAAGCAACAAAAGATAGAACAGTGTTAAGAAGTAAAGTTGGTATAAAAAAAAGAAGATGGGTATATAAACAACATAGATTAAAAAAAAAACACAATATAAAGAAATAAAATATAGGAACAGTGTTAAGAAGTATAGTTGGTATAAAAATAAAAAGATGAGTGTATTAACAACATAAATTTTAAAAAAATACAATATAAAGTAATAAAATATAGAACTGTGTTTAAAAGTTAAGTTGGTTTTAAAAAAATTAAAACAATATATACATATATATATTTCTATTTTTTTAAATTCTTTTTTTTAATAAGCTAAAGAAATACAATTAAAGGTTTAAAGCAGCTAGGTACATAATGTTATAAAATACAATATGAACAGAATATTAAGTTCTATTTGATAAGGAACTTATACATTGATATTTAAAATTTACAAAACTCACGCTAAAGCATCGATGTTGTTAGCATATTGGTTCGCGAGTACATGCATCCGCATTACTGGTGAATTCGCGCTGTAGTTTTGCAAGCAAGGAAGTACATTTTTTAATGATTATTATTGCTGTTGTTTTTTTTGTAAAAATATGTCGTTCGGAAAATTGTGAACATTTTAGGAAATCAATTTAAAGATCTGTCTAAAATATTTGGACGTTTGGAAATTACACAAAAAATCTTAATTTATAATTATAAAAGTTAGAGTTGATTAGTGTTATATTTTCATTAAATTACCACAAAATCTACGTCAAGAAATACATTACGGAAAATTTAAAGATAAATTAAAGAAAAGCTTCTTGACGTAATTAACACTAACCGTATTTTGAAAATTAAGATGTATGTGCTATGTATAATATGTGCCTGTGTATATCAACTTATAAATATTGCCTTTTTTTTACAAGTGTTTAATTTTTAATTTTTTGTATTATTTTGTTTTGCATTTTTTGTTTACTTTTTATATTATTTTGTAAACTTGCCAAACACAAGAGCCCGACTCTTTTTTGGCAAGTTTAATGTTGCAAGTTTGAGTGTTCCATTTTTTTATTGTATGTATAGTTTTTTTATGCTAATAAAGGTTTTTTTTTAAAATAATTTTAAAAACTGATATTTAGACGCATCTTATGAAGCTTGTTTAATTTTGATGACGCAATTAAATGCCGGTTTGAAGAAATTTCATTCCGCCTCTGAAAAACTTCGTTTTTCCTGTGACGTGTTCACATTTTCCGTTCACTCACCAAACTTTTTGTCGTTAATTGACCAGTCCGTTTACTACGAAACGTAAAGTAGAAAAAGCATAAAAAGTAAATAAACGTCTAGTATTTTAGATTTGCGCGAGTTAAAAATGTCGGTGCGTGTGCAAGATTTATTAGTTAAAGTAATGAATTCTCAACTGCGTGTAGATCGGGCTTATCCTTTGTTGTGGAATACCCCTTGCCTCTTTCCCCGACACACCCGTCGATCCATAACATGACGCTATTCTAGTACAAATGCAAACACTGCTAAACAAAAATATTGCGCAGAGCGGAACAAACTTCGAAAGGAAACGAACGTTGAATGGCGAGCCCAAGTAACGAACTCGCAATTTCGACTAAGTTTACTTTTCATGGCCGCGATACTTCGCCTCCCGAGAACGAGGCGTAGCGGTGCACGCGGTCGCTTCGTGCCTAGCGATGACGCGACCCTGCCGTGACGTCAGAAAAAAGCAGTCGCTGTCCACGTGAACAACACGCTCCTGATCACGCGGCCGCCGGCTGATCGGCGCGCGCTGATTGGCCGAGCCGGCCGAGCCCCCGGCTGCTATTGGTCGGTCCGGGGCTATCACGCACTCACACCCTACTCAGGCACAATAACACGAGGTAGCTACCGCGAGCAAAAACATTCATTCGCTAACCGCAACCCGCGTTGGACGGTCGCGAACGCTTCGTCTCAGAGCGTCCCAAATTCAATCCGTGCCTGCATCAATGCTCCAGTATTTTTTCTAAGCATTCGAGCATATATCACAATTGAATTATTACTAAACTGAAAGAAAAGACTTTAAGATCGTAGAATTATACATATTTTAAGGTTTGTTTTGAAAGTGACCAGTCAGAAAAAACCTTGTGTTGTACGTGTAAAGTGCATGTTGTATCAGTGTCACAATGGTCTGTGGGAAGATGGAGATGGGAAGAATAGTCGTGGACGACCAGATGTGTTCTCCACTGTCTCCGCCATCGACACCTCCTCTCAAGGAGAACAAAGTGAGTTACTTGCCATTCATTAATTTCAAATTAATCATTCAATGTTCCGCAAGTAATTTCGGTATTACGAACTCGATGTTTTTTTTTTATAAGTCAGTAAATCAATTTAATAATTTATTTTGTAAAATATAGTTAATGCTAAAACAGGGAACAAAGATGTTCCGGTTGGTAAAGTTCCGTAGCGGTACTCGAACCGATACCGATATTTGTTATGCAGTCTGAAGTCTGCTGTCTGCTGTAGGCAGCGCGCGGAACAGCTGACACACACTACCTCACCCCGCTGACCTCCGCCCCTCTCTCGTTACAGGTGAACTTTCACTGCGTGGAGAGCTTCCTTCATGATGCGCTGCTGCCGCCCGCGCCCCGCTCCCCCGCCGCGCCCCTCACCCCGCTGCCATCGGACTCGGAGGAGGAGGAGCCGCCCTCCGCCGCCCGCGCCCCGGCCCCCCGGCCCTCCGTCATCATGCGCGCCTACCCCGACGGCACGTGCCGCCCGCACGACCAGCCCCCGCCCGCCAAGAGGCCGCGCGAGGAAACCGAGAACGTGCTCAAGATGCTGAAATTCAAAATGGGAAACAAGAAGGAGCGGATATTCGTCAACAGCAAATACACGGACCATTCCGCGGCGCGACCCTCGCTCGCCCCGCCCGCCCCGCCCGCGCCCAGCAACCCCCTGGCCATGAAGAAGGCCGCGTGCCCGGCGCCCTCGCCCGCGCCCCCGCCCTCCGCGGCTGCGCCCCCCGCGGCCGCGCCCCCCGCGCTGCCGGCGCTGGCGCCGCGGCCCGCGCGCGCGCTGCTGCTGGGCGGCGCGCTGCTGCTGCTGGCGCCGCCGCCCGCGGCGCGCCGCCGCCAGTACGAGTGCGCGCACCCGTCCTGCGGCAAGAACTACTTCAAGTCCTCGCACCTGAAGGCGCACGCGCGCACGCACACGGGCGAGCGGCCCTTCCTGTGCGCCTGGGCGGGCTGCGGCCGCCGCTTCAGCCGCTCGGACGAGCTGTCGCGCCACAAGCGCACGCACACGGGCGAGAAGAAGTTCGGCTGCGCGGTGTGCGCGCGCCGCTTCATGCGCTCCGACCACCTGGCCAAGCACGTGAAGCGCCACAGCCGGCCCGCGCCCCCGGCGCCCGCGCCCCCGCCGCCCGCGCCCCTGCTGGCGCTGTACTGACGGCCGCCGTGCTGACGGCCCGCACCGCCCCCGAGCTTTAACTAGAGACTAGAGACGCGCGGCGTCGGAGATATCTGTGATTACTTTCTCACGCGACGTGAGAATTTTACTAAGAAAATATTTATTTTCGAAACGACTTATATTTATAGGAATTGCAAAAACTTACTTTGTGTACTTTACCTAACCTACCTATAATTATTATTATTAACTCGTTTTAGTTTTATATTGCCCGCTGTGGATGTATAAAGGAGTGACGTTATTAAAGAAACATATTTATGAAAATAATCTCTTTTATTTTTCTGACCTAAATGTGCATCTCGGAACCCCGATGTTAGTAGGACTCGTTCTAAACAAATGAATTCTTATCGGGTAACCGAAATGAGTCCCTCTGCCGTCGGTCGTGGGCTGTGGCGTTGCGGGTCACCGGAGTACTCGGTACGTGACACGCGACCTCGCACTCGGCACGGACCCTTTTAGACTACTAAACTAATACTAGCTATATAGACTCGTGTCCGATGCCGATGTCCCCAGAATGGAGAGCGCGAACACTCCATAAATAAGAGTGCAATATGTCTACCATAATTATTACTACAGTTGAGATAAAGGAAAAAACAAGCTCATCGGTGTGACAACTGGATTATTGCGCCTGATCAGTACATCAGTAGGACACGCTTCCCGAGCGTGCTCGCGCCCGCAAACCGCAGTTGCGAAACCACTAACACACCTCCAATCCGCGGTCTTGGGACGAAAATAGTATCCGCTGTACAAACTCTTTGCTCGAGTATGTTAGTGTGATTCGAAAGCTCTCCCGCCCCCTCGATTCAAATGACGAGGTAGGCACCTCGGGAAAATGTTGCAGCGTAAGATATCGAATTATTTTCTAAAGGAGCTAGTCTGGCGTCACTATCGCAAAGTGCCATCAATATAATATTCTGAACTTGTGTGGATCCTAATCCCACAAGTCTCGATTTATGATTCAGTGTGAATGTCATTGTGAAAATGGCTTTTGATGCCCAAACGATACAAAAATACAAATTACGTCTGTATTTAGGTGCCTAAGTAATTCATTAATTGTCGCTAGCAAAATCAGCATCATTTCGCTACCCGCACCTATTGGTGCATAGGGCACTGCAATGGCACTCCGATTGCAGCGTATCTAGATCATTTGTAATGCTTGGAAAGAAAGGTGATCAGTCTTACGCGCCAATTTATGAACATAGAAATATTTTTTTATTTATGTGAATGCATGTTATTGGATGACAGGCTCTACTATTTTTATGTATATATTTTTTATAGTACCTATACGTAATCTTTCAAAAAATATATATTTATACAAACACATCAGGCGCGTTCCGTCCATAGATACTGTGGATGCGGCGCATCCCTTGAAAATGTAATAACATGAATTTTACAAAAAATATATTATAAATACGAAATAAAACCTTCAAATATGTATGTATTTTAATATTTTTATTTTATTTTTTGGTTATAAATTTATTGCAAAAAAATAATATACATACTTCATAACAGGGAATCTAAATAAAACCAATCAATGTAAAATGAAAACGTATGAGTCTCCATCTAACATGGCGCAGCCTGTTCTAAGATGGAGATTTTCTATCTTAAGAGCATAAGTAGTCCTATACTAATAAAACAATAACATAAAGAAGAAAAACTAACACTATTTAATTATAAATACCTAGCTAATCAAATTTAAGAAATTAAAAGTCATTATTATACAAATATAAAATATATATATGTGCCAAGAATACATGTCACTTAAACATAAATAATATAGTATAATATATAATAAAACAAATATAAAGCAATGAATACATAAAAATATACTACTACTATGGGGAGCAGGATATCAAAATGACAAAAAGACTACAAAGACAACAAAATAAAATATTAAAGTTAGTAAATGACCTTCCCTATTTAACTGCAACTAGAGAACTTTTTAAACAAACTAAGCAATTAAATATAACTGGACTCTTTTCAACTAGAATCATTAAAATTTATCCATAAATTAGCCACTAATGTAATTGTAGACGAAGAACTAAAACTTGTAAAAAAATGTAGTCAACATGAACATAATACGAGAATATCAGACAAATACCATATACAACTTTCTAAAACAAGACAAGGACAATCAAGACTAATGAACCAGGGACTGAAATTATGCAATAAACTACCAGACAAAACTAAACAAAAGACTCAGACAAACTTTTTAAATGATGTAAAAAATATTATTTTGAACAACATAGTATAAATGAAAAATGTATATATTATTTTATGTAAAATAAATGTAATAATCCGTAAGGGTTTATAAATAAATTTTCAAATAAAAAATTTAAAAAAATCATATGTGTACCAATTATATAAAGTACTATGTTTTTTGATTTACATATATTTTTCAAAAAAATCTCTCGCTACACTATTTATATGTGCAGTTATTTTTATTTAAAAATTTGTTTTATATTTTAAATCTTTTATATTTGTATGTATTTCTAAAATTCTCACTGAGAACGTTTGTGTGCACGCACTGCACGCGAATCAAACAATATCTTCAGTATACATACCTAGCTACATATGCGTATTTCCAATATCAACGTACGTACTGAATATCTAGGTACCTTGTTCTTGAGAGTTTTTGTTGTAAACGCGGGATGCTGCTTGTCGAGTTACGTCTAGTTCCCATAGCAATTGTCCAAATTTTCACGCACGCGCTTTAGGTTCATAAGGTTTTAGATTTGTCTTTCGATACTCGGAGAGATAAGAAGCATCCAACTGTATAGTTCAAAGAAAAGACGACTCTAATAACGTTTATCATAAAGTTTGAAGTAGCGCATTATTGACACTGCCCAAATTTAAGAACGATTGTCTCGGGTCTTGTTTTAGGTGTTTTGATGTTTTTATTGTTTATCTTCTTTTCACACATACGGGGATTGTCCTGGAAGACCATCGATGGCGATCTTTCACCTTTATTCGGCGGGACTAAGGGACGCTGAATTGACGTTGGAGGAGTCAAGAGTGATGGCTAACGATAAGGTCTCCCGGAGGCGTCTGGTGATGTCCACATGCTCCGCTTTGGAGTGGAAAAAGAAAATAAGAAAAATTATAGCTTCACCTCTAGACGCGCCTGTGCTCCGTCAATGTCAATTTATTGATTGTCAACTATTAATTATTATTATTCTTATGGACAACTTATATAGCGTTTTAAATAATTCTGAATAAACCTACTAAAATTAAGAACATGATTATTTTTTGTCAGCATCCTTACTGATAAAAGTCACCGCACGCGCCTGATACACATCATATTTTACAAAATGGCTAAAAAAACACTGACATACTAGCTTACTCATTAAGCATACTCTGCTTGTACTAGGAGTAGGCTCAGTATATGAATGGTCGGCAAGCCAGAAATATTAGTGTGCCTAATGTTGCAATCGGTTCCTATATGGGCAAATGCCTGTTCTAAGAAACCGATTTGTTGCGCCAAATATGTGACCGAATATGTTTCCCATAAATAAAAATAATATTGAAGAAATATAAAAACCGTTATAGCCCAATTTACATACGAGTACAACTATTTTACCTGCACAATTTTTTTATATTCAAATTTAATAAATCTGATAAATTAGTAATTAAACTAGATACGCCCAAATTAAATATATCTATAAAACTGAGTAATACATCAATTAATTATCTCTATTACTAATAAACAAATAAATATTGTAGTAGTTCTTTGAAATAAACATTTTTTTCATAGTAAAAAAACCGTTTGCTTTCGTACACATTAATTTATTTTAACATTTCAATTTTTCTGGCTATATTCGACGAATTGTAAATAAGTCACTCTTAGAAAATGAGAATCAATTTGGGGTTCGAACCACGGACCTCTGATCCGTGACTCCGTGACACTAGCCACGGGACCACAAGCCGATTCAAATATACGTGCAAGCTCTATCTGACCACTAAAAAACAGCCGTAATTTGAAAACAATTTATGTGTTTGTAAAATACATATACCTATGTTGATTAGATAATGTGTGTGTCAACTGTAATACTCGCTGCGTACTGCAGACTACAGTCTACAGTCTACAGATCTTCAGTGTACTGATAAAACCCTCTAAATGGAAACATTTGATAAATCAAACTTAAAATGCAGTTGCATGTCATTTTCCCTCATTTTAATAATAATAATTCCAAATTAGCGTGTCTAAAAACCCACTAAAAATGTATTCTAGTGAAAACCATTAATTCCTTTTGCTAAAAATTTTTTAGAAATCTCAACTATTGAAACAATTTCCGACTCAACACAGAACTTTGGTCCCATGGAGTTGGGACATGTGTCTCAATAAATGTAGATTCAATTTATATTGTGAATAAATGAATAAATAACGATACAATGGAAATGATATAGACCGTTTACATACATAAATATAATATTTAAGTTTGATGTTTTTGTTCATTTTTCAAAACATCATATCAGAATTAGAATTAAATTCAACAGTGTTTTGAGTGTGTCTAAATGTTTGCAGACTGGCTGGATTTCCTCTCTAGAGAGTTATTCAGATCTACATTTGTTGCAAGAGAGGGAAAACATTTTTGAGAAGAGATTATAAAAGTATACGCATTTACAGGGCTTACGATTTGTCGTTGGCTGGTTTTAGGGGGCCACTTTACACACTGTAACGTTCACCATTCTGCCTATGTTTAAACATCCACATTTCCTCAACTCCATGTGTTGACTTTTGTGAAGTAAAAGAGCTGAAACCTTTAGACAAGCTGGATTTTTTCCCAGGAAGTTATTTAGACCTAAAATTATTGCAACGGAAAGGAAAAACATTTTTGAAAATGGAATATGGAAGTCTAGACATTCGCAGAGCTTATGACCTGTCATTGGCTGGCTTAAGTTGTCACTTAACTCACTGTAACATTCGCTTGCAAAATTTTATATTTTTAATATACATACTTACACGTAAAAACATATGAAGGTAATTTATTATCAACCCTAAATGTGACGCAAATATACTATACATATGCATAATATATTATTGTATTGTACTGTACTAATCTTAGGTTCTTCTCGCTGGAATGAACTTTTTTTAGCACTTTTTTATAATTTTCGCATGATCGACCGGGACAAAATGGCAAATTGGCAAACCGGCCGGGACCCATGTGTAAAACCGGGACGTGTTATAAAGGATTACTGGCCCACTTATCGTTTTGTTTTGTATGTGCTTATAGTGTCTATGTAAGTATTGCTAAATTATTTTAAAAATGAATCGCACTTTCCAAAAAAATGCTATTTCAAAACCTACTTGCTAAATAAAAGGTGTGTCATTTTTAAAAGTGAGTTTGCGTTCAGCATGCAACCCACATTATATCACGGTAAAAGGTCACCCACACCTACGTAATAATACATACGCAGCCATTGGTCATTGTTCCGATGACGTGGCACTGGAGTTTCTCAATTCCTAGAGTTTTTTCGATCCCGGGACCCGGGAAAAAAGTGAAAATTCCGGTAATCGGGAATCTACGAAAAATACGTTATTACCTTTAAAACCTTTACCTTTTTAGCCCGGAATTCAGGAGAACTTAAGTTTCACTAATAGTTTTACATAAAATGTTATACGGTAAGATGGACGCTCGAGATATTTTATCTCAAATTATCATCAATGTTCTAAATCGCGCCACTCGGACTAACACTTGTATTTGTTGTGGGAAATTACAGAACCAACACTTGCTTCTTTTCTCCAATGCCAAGAATGCTCCAGCTTCACAATGAAGTGTCCAAATACAGCTATTCAAAAGAGAAATAATTAGCTCACTTTTCGAAAGATGAAACTTACCAACAGGGCAATAATGTCTTGTCTCTCTAATAGATATAATAATAATTTATTTGTGTGTTTTTTTCTTATACCTATTCTGTTGTTTACAATACGTAACTTATGTTGTTTTGATCGTACTTTTTACATTTAAATTTAATTAGTTTTTAGAATACTTGTTTATATACCTTTCTGTTCTTTATTTACATTTAAGTCAAGATTGAAATGTCAATATCTAAATATTTGAGTTGTTCCTTCATCTTTCTTCTTTCCTTCCCATCTCCTTTCCTCTCTTCATAGTATAGTGTTATTTTTTTATAGTTA
Organism: Micrasema longulum; assembly: GCF_059751315.1. Classification (NCBI taxonomy): domain Eukaryota; kingdom Metazoa; phylum Arthropoda; class Insecta; order Trichoptera; family Brachycentridae; genus Micrasema; species Micrasema longulum. The sequence continues at coordinate 124,730 of NW_028278358.1, forward strand.
TTTTTTACTTTTTTATAGTTAATCTTTGTTTTTAATTTTGTATAAAATCAAAAGATTCAATATGTCCATGTGCTTGTAATTTTATCAAACTGAACGGTTTGGGTAGGTAGGAAGAAATTGCCTTGAGGCAATATGCCCGCCCTTATATGCATACATATTGTATTTGTATATAAAGTGTTAAATAAATAAATATATACCAATCCATAAGGGTTTATTTGATAACCTGTCGATTTGTTTTAGTGAAAAAAATGTTTTTAAAAGACCCACCGCGGACGGCCAAATGTCAAACGGATGGAAAAAATAAAAAACATGCATTTTTTATCACTTCAAGCATAACAAAACTCAAATAAAAGCCTACCAAATAGTTAGCTTATTATTGAGCAAAATAGGCTTTTAGGTATGGGCGTTTAACTCCTCATCGGAAAGACGACTTTTAATTATTTTAGTATCGAAATTGCCTGCCGCTGAAAAAACTCTAAACTATCTGCGGAAGTTGATTTCACAGATAATAAAACATTGTGCGCCAACTCCAAATTCGAAGTTCGTTTTCCGGAGGTCTCAAATATTAAAACTAAAAATCCTTGTTCAATTTAAGTAAACGTCAATCTTCCTTATAAGCTTTACTTGTTGCTTCCTTTAGTTCACCTTTAAATGTTTTTATTATGTCAGTTTTTGATGCGTCGATGAATTATAATTTTCCCGGTTATTTCGGAGTTCACGATCCCGGGAAAAAAACCCTACATGGCACCTTCTACCCATGTAATGTACCTAGTACATATGCATATGTACAATTTCTCACAAAGTAACCAGTTCAAGTTTATTTCGACTTCATATGCTACGTAAATTGGAGGGGTGGGTGGAGAGAGAACAACTTGTTACCTCATCCCTACTACAAACTAACCTACAAACTAATAGTCTTATGGTTATGTATATACATATTGCATAAATAAGTATACATATTTAATATCAGGGAATCTACATAAAACTAGTGCATTAGAAAATGAATATGGAGCGAATAATAATGAATAATTTACTGTTAAAATGTGCTATTTTGGTGGATTTACCTCATAGTAAATGATTTACGATTTTTTTCGTAATTGATTTAAACTATTTAAATATATAATAATGTAAACAAATGCCTCGATACGGGTTGTGCCCAGTGAGGTATTCATATAAATAAAAAATATGTACAACATTTTTAAAAAATGCAGTTCGCATCTAAGCTATTATAATAATAGTTTTTGCAAACATGTTCTCATATGTCATTTCTATTCGCACAATTAAAAAGAATATGTATTTTAGCGGACTTATTGCTGAAAAAAATATCTTCCAGCAAAAACCAAAAATCAAACTGGTCAAAAAAAAAATTTGAAGGTACTAAAAATAATATTTTTAAAAATACGCACATAAAAAAACCAAATTTATTAAACATTACACCTGATTTTTTAATGGGGAGATAATGCTTGCACATATAAACCTAACAAACATTATGTTATTTATTTTTTTGACAATTGTAGTAAACGCATTTGGCGGCCTCCGTGGTGCAGTGGTCAAGACACTTGACTCACTCACGGATGGTTCCGAGTTCGATTTCCGGTAAGAACACAAAAATTTAATGTGATTTTTCTCCAGCCTTTGTGTTTTGTGATGTAATTCACCACTGTAATTGGGCCTCCTGGCCTGTTGTGGTGCAAAAATAAAAATAATAATAATAAAAAAAAGGATGAGGAATGTGGAATCAATTAATGAGTTTGGAAGGAGACGGGAAGAGGAACTAGGAAAAAATGAATAAAAAAATATTCTTTTAAATAAAGGGAGGTTAGGGTTCTAAGGATATGATAAAGTAATGTTTCTGGCATTTCTTAAAAGCGGTGTAGTGGTTAAGACACTTGACTCTCACACGGAAAGTACCACGAACTCAAAAATTTAGTGTGATTTTTCTTAAGCCTGGGTGTTCTGTAATGTAATTCGCTACTTTAATTGGGCCTCCTGGCCTATTGTGGTGCAAATTAAAAAAATATGTATTGCTACTCTTTACTCGAACTCAAAAAATAATAGTGGCACAATCGTTTTTATGGAGGCACGAGTGAACTATGAATATTTGTTTTTAGAATCAGGAATGAATAATAAATTAGTTGACTGATGCTCTCCTGTAAAAACGAGTTTTTTGAATTGTGCCACCGTTATTCCCGGAGTTTAAGAGGATTTGCGGTACATTTGATGAATAGATATATAAACATAGTTTTTCTGTAACTCTCTCGCAAATGCACTGCGAAAAAGACAATGCACGTTGGACTGATTATGCCTAACTAAAATTGTCAAAAATGATGTTTCGTTGTCCCGTTTTCCGCTTCTCAAAACTGAACCGATTTTGGTTATTTTTTTAGACTGAATATTTTGATGAAATTTTCAGTGTCGGTACCTATTCCGTTTTTCATAATTATATATCATATTTCAATGATAAACTTCAGCCCTACGGGTAATTGGATACAAAAAATGTGTTTTCTTACGCGCGGTAAAAATTAGAGCATTAAATGATTTAGCAAAGTTTCTTGAAAAAGTATGAAAAAAATATTTAAATAAAAACGAACTACGTTGAACGACGTCACTAGTTCATATGAATCAACTAATGATAAGAGAGTTGTGGAAGATTTCCGGTTTACTTACAGGCAACGGACCAATCGCCATAACTGACCGAAAGAGAACTTCAGACGTCACACGCGGAGTAATATCAGAACTGCAAAACTTAAAAAAAACCATAGCGCTAATATTACGATACATATATTTATTTTTTTTCATATTTTTTATACATTTTTTATTTTCTTATTTAATCATCGACATCATTCCTTTTCCGCACCCAATGGTGCAAAGGGCGCTGTATTGGTAAGCCAATCGCAGCGTATTTTGATCATTTTTGTTACATAAAGGTAAGATGATCATTCTAAGAGTCCTGGGACTATGAAATATTATTGTGTAAAAACATCCTTTAGATCTCTTGCATGGTAGGCAAACGCGCTGACCATTACACCACGAGGCTGACGAAAGTGTATTATTTAGCTTTTTATTTCTGGGATTAAAAAATTTTTTTTTAATAAAATTTATTTAACAGGCGCACGGAGCATGACAGAAAAGGCGTTTTTGACACTTTTTGTACCATGCAGAAACTTGTATTTATTTCTCGTGGTATTCTAAAATTTTCAATTTAAGGTTTCAATTTCTGTTTCTTAGATTAGATAACTATCCGCATAGAATTAACAGTTCAATCATCAGTAATATGTAATCATGTAATGTAATGTAATCATAATCATCACAATAAGTCAACGTTTGAGGCACGTGTCAACTCAATTGTGAAAAAAATCATACCAAATGTTAGGTTTCCTCTTCCTTATAGGGAGAGAATTCAATCATGCGCGCACTCTTACAACTCTTTACTTTACATATGTTCTAAGTCAATTAGAATTCGCATCTCCCGCTTGAAGCCCTCAGTACAAAAAATACATTAACCGAATTGAATCTATACAATCAAAATTTATATCGTATTGCAATTTTAGATGGTTGACTCAGAATACAGGTCCAGATGAATCTACAAACTTACCTAAACTCCAAACTCTCCAAACTCGCAGGAACATGGCTGACGCCATTTTTATGTATAAAACTTTGAATAACATGATAGATTGCCCTAAGATTCTATCACTTATTAATATGAGTCCCAGTAACGCAGACTAGAAACCAATCTCTTTAAAAATTTCTAAATGTTCCACTAAATCTTTTCATAATTATTTGTTAATAGAACCTGCAATATGTGTAATCGGAAATTAAATTGTATTGATATGAATATTTTCCAAAAATAGTACAAGTTATGATGTTGCGCCTTGAATCCGCAGCCTATATTATGCATATTATGCAGGTTATGTGCAGTTCTGTATGTAGGCACATTATAGATGTACACTGTATGGTCAACTATATTTGTATTATATATTATAATGTGCAACTGTGTGACCAATATTAAAAAGTAGATATATTTGGAATAATATGTATTACATTTATATTTACATTTCTAGTAATATTATAAGTTTTGTACGATTAGTTATTTTAAGTTATGTATATTTTTTATGCGACAACATTTACAATAACAATATTATGTGGAAGCCTCTAATTTGACCTTATGATATGTATTTATGGTATAATTGTATCTTATAAATATTTCTTGGCTTTCCAATGAAATAAAATAATAGTAATGCTCTTAATGGAATGATGCGAAGCGGTGTTTTTTTACCCTTAAATTAATGTTTTTACTTCTCACGAGTAGGTACTGTTGAAATATTTACCTAGTTATAAAGAATGACACGAAATCTACTCGTGTTGATGCGAGGATAAAGTCTCTTTGATAAGGAAGTCCAAAATTAATCAATTATCTCACAATACATTATACAATAAATATTAATTAAATGATTTTGATAAGCCCAGTCTGCAGTGATATCTCAGTAAATTATCAGTTTTTGGAAAACGTGAATCGCTAACCCTGCTGTCTGCCATGGCGTGGAATTTTATAATCTTTTATGATTACTGATAACTTGATTACCCAACACTAATTAATTATTATTAGCGAATATTTGGGATCTAACTATTGCCGGGAGTCTCTAATATTATAAGCCACATTGATTAGTGAATTGGTGTCGGCAGAATATTGTATAATATTAGCATAAATTCCTGGAATCAATTGGCGGAATAAAAAACAATTATTTAATTTTAGCACAGGACTGATGAAAAATCACAAACCTCATCGAAATCTGCCATTTTCTTTCCCTATGTGGAGCATATGGCCACCACCGGTCGTCTCCAATCAACCTTGTCCTGCGTCAAGTCCTTAGCTTCGTTCCAAGACAATTAGAATGCAGCCTCCCGAAATTCCGCTGAATTTCCAATACATGATTTAAAGTAAAATTATTGAAAATACGGTTCAAATACTCTAATTACGGACAAATGTTTTTAACGGGGGTGGAAAACCTCTTTAACCCGGCCAGGCTGTTTCTGCGATGTAACCGGCACAATTAATTAACCTTACAGTGCCCAATGTAAACGATCTACTACATACTGGTAATCAGTGAATAAACGTGATTTTAAACATTTTTTTCACTCGTCGATTAGTTTATTATATTGTATACATACTAGCCATTAACATTTGTTTAAAAAAATCGCCGACAGGGTAAAATTTTTCGATAAAACTTGAAACAAATAGTCAGTTACACGTATTCTGTAAAAGTGTAATTTAGCTAAAGTTCAAAGGGTGATTTCTTAGCTTTTTTTAAAAAATTAAATTGTAATTGTTTCCGCAACTTTCATTATAATATAAAAAGATGTTCATAGGAATTGTTATTTCTTGTTTTCCTTGCATTCTTGTAGTTTTTTACCTTTTGATGTCCGATATAGCATAAACTAAAATATGAAATTAAACTGAAAAAAAAACATTTTTTCTAGTATTTTTCCCAGTATTTAAAAGCCACTTAAGATTTCAAAGATGTATCTCGTCTACATAAAGATTTATTTTAAAAGAACCCGTTTATGGAACATTGTTTACATCAAAAGAAGCGATCATCGACTTCGTCCCCAAAACCATTTTTTTATTATTTATTTAAAATTCTAGTACAAAAGATGCACTTCGCGGGTTCATTGTTTACAGCAATAACTCCCAAGCTACTAAAAACATATTGATTTAAATAATTAGTCATGATTTATACTTCTGTGCAGCTGTACAGAGTTGCTCCAGAAGGTCTGTGTATAATAATATGTATCTATGTTGGTGGGTTGTATGTAGATTTTCCTTCGTAATAATGTATTCGGATTTATAAATTCGCCTAGATTATTCTAAAAACAGCTATTTTAACACATTTATCTCCAATTGAAAACTTTCAATGTAGTTTGTACTAAACTATACGTATATAATTATGTTTTAAATGGATAATAATATTACCTAGTTAGTCATCGTTATATTTATTATACGGAAATAATGGAATAATAGAACTTATAATGGAAAACATAGGCTGTATAGAAATAAAAAATACCTAAATTCATTTAAAAATTTCGACAAATTCCATTCGAGTCTCAAGACATTTTCAATATGCCGCATGTCGAAGGGCTTCCAGTCCCGACACATTTGAGTCTCGAGACTAGAATCAATTATAAGGTATAAGTTAAGCATAAGCAGTTACTATTCACTCATAACAACAGAGATGAAGAATTTTTTAGAGAAGGTTGTATGGAAGTCTATGCATTCACAGGGCTTATGATCTGTCATTGGCTGGTTTAAGTGGTCACTTTACACACTGTGGTTACATAGTGAATGTTAATTCACCATTTTGCCTATATTATTATTAATTGGAGAAAATATATTAACTATTTAGTAGGTAGAGTTAGGAAACTAATATATATCCCGAATATATATATACATATATCCCGTCACCAATCTCGACCCACCATACTGCAATGATGATGGAGTAATTAACAATATCCAAACTACGGAAAGTGAGGTCTGTAAACTTTTGTCCGAGGTTCTAAAATTAAAATTATTAACTACAGGGGTATTTCCATTCTTAATACGTTTAGTAAGGTATTCGAAAAAAATGTTTATAAAAGCATTTATCCCATTATTGTTAAAGGAATTCCTCCACATCAGCACGGTTTTCTCAAAGGCAAATCAACCGCGTCTAATTTCATTGAGTTTACGAACTTTGTACTTCGTTGTATGGATAAATGTGAACAGGTGGATGTGGTCTACACTGATTTTGAAAAGGCATTCGATCGTGTGGATCATATCATCCTTCTGAGAAAAATTTTTAACCTTGGAATACGGGGTGACGTATATCGATGGATATCATCTTACGTAAGCAACAGGAGCCAAGCTGTCGTACTCGGAGGTTTCCGATCCAATTTTATAGATATTACATCGGGAGTTCCTCAAGGTTCACACTTAGGTCCTTTGCTCTTTAATGCGTACCTTTATGATATATATGCAGTCATCCATAATTCAAATTTCTTGATGTATGCTGACGATAAACAAATATATCTGAATATCAAAGATACTAGTGACTGCCATAATCTCCAAGACGATTTTCACCCATAAAATATAGTGAACCGGGCACACAGAAACTTAGGTTTTGTTATCCGCACTTGCCAAGTTTTTAATGATATTGGTAGTATCAAATTGATTTATTTCGCTTACGTTCGCAGTCTCCTTGAATATGCCTCTTCTGTGTGGTCTCCTCAGTATTCCATACACAAGATAAGGCTTGAAAATATTCAGAAAACATTTTTGAGACATCTCAATTGGAGATCCAGTTTTACGGACCTTAACTATAAAACTTCTTGTCATAAACATAATATACTTAGTCTTGAGGATCGTCGTTTGGTATTAGATATGGGGATTTTACATGATATTCTTAATGGATAGTCTTGATAGTCCTGTTCTGGTTTCTGAGTTGGCCCTTAATGTACCTGGCTACCGCACCCGTCACACGAATCTATCTCTTTTCCATGTACCTACAGTTCGCACCAACTATGCACAGAACTCTCCTCTGATTCGCTTGACGCGTAATTATAATTTATTTTTCAATAACATAGACATATTTAACTACAGTAAACTCACTTTTAAAACCAAAATTAAAAAACTATTTTATGAATTATGTTTCTTTATAAAAAAAATAATTTTTTACATTATAAATTTAAGTTGTTTCTATTCACTCATATCAAACACACACTTACCCTGTTCCTAAATCTACCCTCACACCCATATACAATAACACACATATTCACATACCTACCAAAACCACACTCCACTTTTTTACACACGCATCCTCACACAAAAAAAAACTCGCACACATGCACTTCTATGAATTATATCTAACTGAACTGGATTTTTATAATTGTACTTATGTGGAAAACTGATTGGCTTTATTTTATGTTTTTTTTATAATTTTGTGTATATTTTTTTGTATTTCTGTTGTTTTTCTGAATAAACAAAAAAAAATTATTTATATATTTATAACACTGCGTAACATATTGTCCATTGTAGATACTAAAAGTATATACTATGGTTTGTGCAACTCTGTTTTGGCCTATGGTTGTATTTATTGGGGAGGAGCTGCCAAGACTATTCTTGATCCCTTGGTTAAGGTATGTAAATCAATATTAAGGATAATATTGCGAAAACCGTACAATCATCCGAGTGAAGGCCTTTTCAAAGCCTTAAAGGTCCTTGGCTTAAGGCAAATCTACATAAGTAAAGTAATACTCGACATTCACAAAAATAGGAGCACTTAGGTGATTGTGAGTCATGCGCACTCAACCAGGAGTACAGTAAGAAACGATTTGGTGATTTCAATAGCACGTACAGCGATATTCCGAAAATCATTTCTATATAACGGACTTTAACTATACAACCTGATACCGTGTGTTTGGAAATCTGATAAACCATTGAAAAAAAGAATAACAATTTGGTTGACAGACATTGGAAGTAAGGAATCTGAGAATTTATTGAGGATAGTAATCTAAATATTATGCTATCCCATTGAATCATTTATAAATTTATTATAATAATAAAAATGCGTATTTAATTTTATTCTGCTTTTATTTATAATTTTTTTACCAGTGACCGGGTTTCGTCGTGACCGACATCGTCAGATTTGTGGGAGACTAAACCAATTTCTACGTTATATACAAGTGCAAGGAGGGGTTGTAAATCATGATTTTATAAAATTATGGAAATAAAAGAATTTAAATTAAAATCATTTCAGTATAAGGTAATAACAATTATAAGAATATAAGTTTTGTTTGAATGTATATAATAAAAACTGGTGTAAATTTTATAATTTTATGAAGTTTTACAATGAAAATGGATTTGAAATATATGTATTTAAATTTAATTAAAACTTATAACGAGGGAAAAATATAACAAAATTAATATTGTCAAAAAAATGGAGCTAAATCGTGAACATTTTCGTGCGATGATTTTCTATGACTTTCGACGTGGATAAAACCAACAACAGTGTGCCGTATTACAAAAAATGTATCCATAGAATTGGTCGTCATCGTGGAAAAACGACGGTTGTGCGAAAAATACGACATTGACTTTCGAGCGAATGGACAGCGAAAGAACGGCTAAGAATATTTACAATTCGAATGTTGATAGAGGAAGACCGAGAGGGACATGGCATGACCGAATCCAGCAAATACTTGAAGATGGACATGCCAAAAGTCAGAATAATCGGCGCGCGTGCATGAGAAGATGTATGAATATAGAGGAAGCGAGATCTGTATGCAAAGATAGAGTGATGTGGCGTTCTATCTTCTCTGGCTATCCTTACGGGGAAACGGCGTGATGGTTTGTTTGTGTTTGTTTGTTTAATTTTAAAAAATAAAATGATACCCCGTACTCATCAAGCTGTGTAAAAAAAATAATTAAACCCCTCTCTCGTAAAGTTGAAGAAAACACATGCGTCGTTGTTCAGCCTCATGCCGAATCGTCTGAATTTTCGATACAATGGATATCCAGTAAAGGCAGTAAATCCACCATTTATGGTAGCATTTTATCCTTGGACCCAATGTGGCACGCAATATACTCGTACTAAGATACTCGATAACGTAATTTGTCAGCAATTAATTTTGTTTGGCTTCATCGAGAATCCAATACAAAACTCATCAATCTGCGCCTCAGAAAATGCGTTTTTCTTGGCTAAAAACAAAATACATATCTACATACCAGTGGCGAATGATGATTTTATTTACAGGTAAGCTATAAAAAAAAATCATATATTTTTACCTACATAGAAGGTACATAATATAGTTTAAGTAATATATACTATAAATTGATATTTTTTTGTGGTTCTGTGTGATACAACAACTCTCATCCATGAAATCAACTCAAACGAAGTAACTTCGTGATATATTTGATGAAAAAAATAATCCAGAACCAACCTGCCTCTGGTCATGCCGATTGGAAGAGCAGTCAAGCAGCTGAACATTATCGCTTTGGAGATCGACATCTTTCACATTAGTGAAACTATGTTTAAGAGGCAAATACTCTTGCTATTAGAGAGTATTATACCTTAATAATGTCGAACCATTGCTCAAGGGTTCTTGGTTTGATATAAAGTTCCAATTTAACGTCTTAAATCCTTTGTTATTTGTTATGTTACTTTGTAAATAAATAATTTGAATTATCCATTAATTTGATATATAACTCATTAAAAAATAGCAGTATGAATTCAGTCGATATTAGGTATTCAATTGAAATGTCAACTGGCCGAATTGTTCTGGAAATTAATAGTGATAAAAACGGCCGCGTCAAGCGCTATATGTTCTGCAAAATGACGCATTAAAGTAATTATGGTCTTGTGTTAAAAGTACTATCTCAAAGAAAAATAGCCCTTAAGAAATAATGTTTGAAATACTGTTTTCCAAATCAAGAATCTTCGAATAATTTGTGTAATCTGCAAGTTTAATCTAGGAGAAAAAACCCGCACTCAGGTTAAGGCATTTAAAATATAGTATTTGCATGAAAAAATAAGCTGGATTAATCGGCTAGTTTCTTGGCTCACAGCAGGCGCTGGGCGCGCTTTATTAATATTAATATTTATATTAGGATAAAAATACGAACGGCGGAGATGATTTGAAATAAATGGTAATTATTTATTTGTTTTTCTGTAAATAAAGTTACAGTAAAACATTATTACGGTTAGTCAAATATAATGGTAAGCTGCGCATAATCGCTTCTATACACGGTTCGCCCCTGCTACATACGCATGTAGACATATTTACTCGTAGATATTTGTACGCTTCAACATCGACCTAATTGAATCGTTTTCATCTTTATTTGTGGAATAATGAAAACATTCATTAATAAATTACTTTTCTATTTTCGCATGGTCTCCGCATGAGACGATTTATTTCAAATAAAATGGTTTTTATTTGGTCCAATTTACGAAGCAGCTGTGTTGTGGAGTAGTAACAGACATGCAGTAAAATTGTTAAAAAACTATTAATAGTTACTATTAATAATTAATTAACGTACAAGTCTGAAAAACCGAAAGATTAAATGCTTGTTCTCTTCACCCATATAAGGTATGAACTGTATTAGTTTTTCGTGTGTAATTTTATAAGTATTGATTTATTTAAACACTATACATACTAGCTTTAACAACAAAATTCGAGTAAGTCCAAATTTTTGTAGACAAGGACTGGATTCAATTCCCCGGGAGCTGTAATTAATAACATATTACAACAGAGATTAAAAAAAATTTAGAGAAGGTAATATAGAAGTCTAAGCATCTACTGGGTTCATGGGCCTGTCATTGACTGGTTTAAGTGGCCTTTTTTACCCACTGTGTAACATTCACCATTCTGCCCATATTTGAACATGTATATCCCTTCAATCCTTTCATTTGTTGATGTTTGTGAAGAAACATTATTCTCAATAATAATTTCTATGAAATTATGAGAGGCTTTAAGGTGGATGCCGCACATCCACCCCAGCCAACTATCGCATCGGTTGCAGTGGATTAAAACAGAGCAAAGTATACATTTCTGAGAGTGGCAATATCCAGAATGGTTACGTAGTGTCGATATTCTGCTCACAAATCCAAAATCCTACAGCAAAACCAAAACTAAAAGGAAGCCAAACTAACCGTAGATGAAGCAAGTAAATTATAGAAATTGAATTAATCAATTTCAAATACACCGCAAGACAAATAAATTTACGAGTTCTCAAAAAAAACTAAAATTGACATATAATGAATTATTCTTGATATTTAATTAGTTTTTTTTATATTGTTTGACATATGTGATGACTACTCGTTATTTCAAGGTTAAAATAAAAAATCTTACTCATGAATTGTACTTAGAAATTGCCATTATATATCAGGTATCAGATTACCCGAACCTTAGAGACCCATAACGGTTCATTTATGGTCGAGTGTTTGTGATGGAATAATAAAAGACATGTTATTTTTTAATTCATATTTAAGAAGTAGGTTCTTATCGCTTTATTTTAAATTAAAGTATTTTACATTTAAACATATTTATAACATTTAAAAATATTTAGTACTTAGTGAATTCACCTTTATTTTTTATAACATGTAAAATTCTATTATTTAGAGAAGCGTAAAGCGAATCTAAAATTTCTGATGTTATTTCTTCTTCCCAAACTTGAATTAAGTTTTTTTTAATTCCTCAATGTTTTTTGATTTTTTTTTCCCGACTTTTTTTTTCATAATCGCCCATAAATTTTCTATCGGGTTCAAATCAGGGCTATTCCCGGGCCACGTCAACGATTTTAAGCCAATTTTCTCCTTGAATTCATTGATCCATAAAAAAAACAATAAATTATTTATCATGTGGTCACAAAATGCATTTAAAAATATATATATTTGTACTCACAGTGCGGGCTCTATGGCACGGCGCAGAATCGTCCTGAAAAATTGGGTCCGCGGTATACTGCGTAATGTCCTCGATTGTTGGAATAATATGTTTTTTTAACACTTTTTTGTACTGAATGGCATTCATCGTACCCTGTACAAAATTTAGAGGTCCTAAACCGTATGCTGTCATGCACCCCCAAATCATCACGTAGGGTGAATGTTTAACGGTTCGAGTGACGCACGACGGATGATATCTTTCCCCACGTTTTCGTCGAACTATCTTTCTGCCGTCTGGACCAAAAAGGTTGAATTTTGATTCATCAGAGAAAACAACATTTTGCCAATCCTCCAAGGTCCAATTCTGGTGCTCTTTCGCCCAATCCAGTCTAGCCTTCTTCATTTAGTTAGTTGTCCGTGAGTAATGGTTTCTTTGCGGGACTCCGTGCTTGGAAACCATGCTCCAACAGCCGCCTGGACACTGTTTTTACTGAAAATGTTGATGTGCTGGTAGACTGCACCTCTGCGTGTATTTCAGGTGCCGTTAAAAATCGATCGCGCATAACAATTTTTTTTATTAAGCGATCATCTCGGGCAGATGTCACGCGCCCCCGTCCGCTTCCTTTTTTCCGTTCTATGGATCCAGTTTCTTGGATTTTTTTTAATAAAAACCTCACTGCACCTTCTGAATACCCAACTCGACGAGATATTTCACAATTAGATATGTTTTCTTGCGACAATGTGATTATTTTGGATTTTATCGCAATCGACATTTGCTTTGCACTTTCCATGATTGTTGTGTTATGTTCACTCAAACGCGGGTAAAACAAGACTGTTGAGACATTTTAAAATGTAAATATTGTAGGAAGGTGACACATAGTGTCCTTAATTTATTAAACAAAAGAAAGAGGTATCGATAAAGGATTTCTTAGAAAAAGGGTTCAGTAAAGTCAAGGGGCGCGGTAGCAGGTAAACTCGTAATTTTTTTTGTCTTGCGGTGTAGATTATTTTTGAAATTCCGCTTTACCGCCTACTTACTTTTAAATAATGTTGCTCATTGTTGATGTACCAAGTATATATATTTTTTTATAGTAATTTTTTTTCTGGATAAAAATAAGTATCATATTTTACTTCTCATCTCTCTGGCATGAAAAAAAGAATATCAATCAGTCGCTCCATTGAAACGTGAAGGAAACACAAACAAACAAATAAATACACTTTCGCGTTAATAATAATATAGTATGGGTGGATTCACTTTACATACTATGCATAAGGTCGTGCATATTGCGTTGGGGCAATTTCTTTATTTATTTAAATTTACAGTACAGCACTACTGCCAATTACAATGTACATAAATTATATTATTAGGTAATAACAAAAACATGTTTAAAAAAAGCACAATAGAATATTAAAGTCCAACATATACATAGGTTCGTAAAAACAACAGTAAACAAGTCACTAACGCATAATATGATACATAGTTAGAGAGGAAGAGTCTAAAGCTGGTAGTCCCAGCAGGAAAAGATCCACCTCTCTCAGTAGGCTGTTCAGCAGACTAATCATTCTCCCCACAGGCATCATCGACGGTAAATTTGTCCCGCATTCATTTCTGCCTTCTCCTACCTAAACCGTTTAGTTTGGCAAAAGCAGTGGTATATGAACATATTGTTTTGCGTCTTGCGTACTGCCAGGGTTTTTGGTAATACACGAGTACTAAGAATTCTTTATAACTCGTTGGTGCGAAGTAGACTCGAGAATGACTCGACGATTTGGGGACCGTGTTAGTTGAAGTACTCTCACATGATGGAGAGAGTTCAGAAGAAATTTCTTCGGTTTATCTACATGAGGGAGTGCGGATTTAACCATGGCTGAATGCATAAATAATGAATGCATAAATAAGCTGTATGAGATCGGTTTCTCGGATGGTATGTTAAAATTAATGGCGAGCTACCTCCAAAACAGAAACCAATACGTCTCCTACGGTCTATTCGCGTCAGAGTATTTCCATACTTTCTCGGGTGTCCCGCAAGGCTCTAACCTGGGTCCATTGTTGTTCTCAATTTTCATTAATAATATTAAAAATGTAATTTTGAACTCGCGTTTTCTGTTGTTTGCGGATGACTTAAAACTGTTTTTAAAGGTGACAACTTCTGACGATTTTCGTCTTCTCCAAGCGGATATATCTAATATATCTGAATGGGGAAGGCGAAACAAACTTGGGTTTAATGTTTCCAAGTGTTCGGTCACGTCCTTCACTAGGGCCCAAAAAACTCTTTTTTTTCGCTACAAAATGAATGACCAGAATCTGATACGAACATCGAATGTTAAGGATCTGGGCGTTAGATTTGTAAGCACTCTGACATTTCATGAACACATAGAGACAATCAGTGGTGATGCATTGAAGATGTTAGGATTTGTTCTGCGTACTGCCAGGGTTTTCGAAAATACCCGCGTACTGAGAACTCTTTACAACTCCTTGGTGCGAAGTAGACTCGAGAGTGGCTCGATGATTTGGGGGCCACATGAACTGAAGTACTCTCTTATGATAGAGAAAATCCAAAAGAAGTTTCTGAGATATCTCTACATGAGAGAGTGCGGGTATTATCCTTGGCTCTACCCGACCGAGTTTCTCCAGGGTATGCTTGGCTACAACAGTTTAGAGACTAGAAGGAATGTGTATTTGACCACACATTTTTATCGATTGTTGCGCGGTATGATCGATAATTCTGAAATTATGATGAGCATTGGTTTGTATGTTCCTGATAATTACCTAAGACAGCGTCAGCATAGATTGTTTCATATTCCGATATTCAGGACCAACCTGCCTATGGTTATGCCTGTTGGAAGAGCTACCGCTATGTTGAACAACATCGCTCTGGATATTGATCTGTTCCATGTATCCGAAGAGGTTTTCCGGAGCAGGATTCTTCGACTCCTTTGACATGAGTCTCTTTCGTGTATTTTTTTTCCTTTTTTATAATATGTACGTATTGAATATATTTTTGTAATGTATATGTTATATTTAAAATAAAATTGAATTGAATTGAATTGAATGGCTTTATCCCACTAATTTCCTCCAGGGTATGCTCGGTTACAGCAGTTTAAAGACCAGAAGGAATGTGTATTCAACTACGCAGATCTTTCGTTGCGCGTTATTATTAACAACCCTGAAATCATGCGGAGCATTAGCTTTTATGATCTGGATAATTACCTTAGACAGCGTCAGCATACACTGTTTCACATTCCAGTATACAAGACAAACCTGCCAACGGTTGTGCCTGTTGTAAGGGCTATCTCTATGTTGAACAATATTACTTTGGACATTGACATTTTCCACGTCTCTGAGGGAGTTTTTCGTTACAAGATTCTCTTACTTTTTAAATACATTATTCTCTGGATATTATGTATACTTATGTGTTATTTTTATATATACCTAATTTTACCTAATTATTTCTATATGTATGAATTAAGATATTCCATTTTTTAATGTACATACATATATGAATAAATAAAATTGAAATTGTGGGTAAATTATAATATTTTCATATGTCCATAAAAACAATAGTAAACAAAGACAAATACATAGAGAGAAAGAGTCTAAAGCTGGTAATCCCTGCATGGAAAAGATTTACCTCTCTCAGTAGGCTGTTCAACAGACCAATCATTCTCCCCACAGGCATCATCAAAAGTAAATTTGTCCTGCATTGATTTTTTCCTACCTACCCAAACCGTTCAATTTGAGAAAAGCAGTGGTAGGCAAATTATAATATTTTCATTTTAAAATAAAACTTTAATGTATGAATTTTTTTAGAAATGGAAATCGACTTAATATCTACACTATATTATGAAGAGGGAAGAGGGTAAAGAAGGAAGGAAAGAGGGAGGAGAAAGGAAAAACTCAAATATTCAGGAAGTGGCATTTCAATAATGATTTGAATGTGAATAAAGACATCAGTGGGTAGATTATTCCATAATCAAGCAGCTACTACTGTGAAAGAGGAGGCAATAAAATAAAACCAATGAATGAGAATTGAAAGGTTTCTCTCGTTACTAGAACGAAGAGATAGCCCATGGTGTGATAAGCCCACAGGTACCTAATGTACCTTGTCTAGTTTTCGTGGTATAGCGACTGCGGGTCTGGTTCCTCTAAAAAGTTCGAAGGATCGTTTCCAGATAAAATAAAATACTTGACACGAAATATTGATTAGAAAAGATGTTTTTTCAGAGTAATAGCTGACATTAAAGGTGAAGTAAACTTATTGCTTATATTACATTTCCATAATCCTCATAATACAAAATCATAATAATCAGCGATAAGGATAGTCGGAGTTCGGATAATAGGAGTTCTAATGTAGTTTAATAAAAAAATTGACGATTTCGTCAGTTGGGTTACTTCATCGCAATGGGCTCAATTTTGGGATATTTCCATCACACAATGAGCTCGTGAGAAGGTTTGTCGCGATCCAGTTTGCGCATTATCAGTCAAGTAGACTCCGCTGATAGACGCTATCTGATATCTACTATCAACCACCGGCTATCTACCGTCTCCTATCTCGAGTGGTGTCTGGTACCATCGCTCATCACCGTTTCCAAGGTGAGAGCTGCAGACGAGGATTATGGGGAGATAATAGGTGATATTAATTTATAGGATCTGTAGACGGTGAAATTCTGCTCAATATGTCATCATTTTTCTGAGGGTTTTATCAGTTTTACTGAATGTGAGATTAATATTCTTTTAAGTACATCTTATACACGTGTCACCTTCTCAGGATATAGCTAGCCCGAAGCAACCAACCGAGATACATCTCCGAAAATCAAATTCTGAGAAAATCGGAATTCTAACTTTGCAAAGGATCTGACTGAATAAAATTATTTGAAGTAGATTATAAATACTATAGTACATTCAACAATGTTTTGAGTATGTCCAAATGTTTGCAGACATACTGGATTTGCTCCCTTGGGAGTTATTTAGATCTAAATTTGTCGCAACAGAGAGGGAAAACATTTTTAAAAAGGATAAGAAACATGGTAAAGGTTTCGGATTTTTTACTTCACAAAAGTTAACAGATGGAAGAATTGAGGAAATGTGGATGTTTAAACATAGGCAGAATGGTGAATGTTACTCAGTGTGTAAAATGGCTACCTAAACCAGTCAATGACAGGTCATAAGCCCCGTAAATGCCTAGACTTCCATATTCCTTTCTCTTCCCTCTCTGTTGTAACAAATTTAGAACTTTAGTATATTTTCAAACATGTAAACTATCTAACTTTTGTATTTTATTATTTGAAAACATTAATTTAATTCATATTTCAACATATAACATTATTTTATTGCCCTTGTTTGTCTTTGCTACATAGTTTTATATTATTTTTGTCCAGTTTCTTGTACATATGTTTCTTCATGTAACTGTTGTAATTGGCTTAGGCCGTAGATAAAATAAATAAATATCTTTATCATTCTCTTTCCGCACCGAATGGTGCATAGGGCACTGCATTGGTGCTCCGATTGCAGAATATCTTGGTCATTTTTTTTGTTACATGGAGACAAGATGATCAGTCTTACGCTTTAGGTACTAATCCAGGGACTATGAAATATTCTAGTGTAAAAACACCCCTTTAGATAAATCTTTAATATCAACCATGTCGGGAATAACCCGAGACCTGTTGCATAGTAGGCAAACGCGCTGACCATTACACTACGAGGTCGACGTATCTTTAGTTTATCTCGAAATTAGAAATTTCGGGTTTATCTCACTGTTGCTTTGGGTTAGCAATGTCTAGGCTGGTATTCTGAACGGAATTGCATGCGTAGAGATCGCTCTGGTAGCGTGTATTTAGTACGTAAATACGCATAAAAATGCGTTTTCTACGCGCGCTTTTGCGTTCAAAATACCACCTCTGGGCCCCGATTACAATGGGAAGTTAACATTTATCTTCAATTTTATCTACAAAGTAAAATTAAGTTTTATGTATGAAAAAGCAGAATATGCATACTTTCTGTTTCGTTTCCAAGAAACAGGACAGTAGAGCAATATTCAAGTGTGGAATGAAGAAGTTCAGTGGTTTTTCTTATTTGTTAAAAGACTATTAAATTAAGCCAAAATTGTTTTTTAAATTTTCGTAGATATTTTTATCAGCGCTATGATTTTTTAAAGTTTTATATTTCTGAAATTTTCGCTCAGTTCTGCCCATTGGTCCATTGATGCCAAGCAAACCAGAAGTCGTCTATAACTTTCTTATCATTAGTTGATTCATATGAACTGGTGACGTTCAAAGTAGTTCGTTTTTATTTCAATACGTTTTTTTTCGTACATTTTCTCGGAAAACTTTGCCGTACAATTTAATGCTATAACTTTTACAGCGCGCAAGAAAATATTTATGGAATTCGATTTCCCGTAGGGCTAAAGTTTCACATTATAATGAGGAACTTGAGCGGTGTAGGGAATTGAATATAAAAAAAAAAATTCTTATAAATGGTAAAAATTAAAGCAATTAATTTTACAGCGAAGTTCCTCGAAAATTTATTAAAAAAAGAACTAAAACGGTTATAATACGAATCAACTATTTTGTTTAAGTTCCGCGTGTTGATAATAACCAATAAATAACCACACCCTTTCACACCATGTGATGCACAGGGCATTTGGTACACCAAGCGTACATTGATAATTTGTTACATGAAGGTAAGGTGATCAGTCTTACGCTGCAGGTGCCAGTTCAGGAACAATAAAATAATGCAACGTAAAACCACCTTACAAATCATTATTTAACATATTACAACAGAGATGAAGAACATTTAAGAGAAGGTTACGTACAATAAACTTATGTACGTAAATAAATAAATACAGATAAGGGGCTTCTTTTTAAGCGATAGGGAATTATTACTCTAAGATGCAAACCCTAACTTATTTTGCTGCGCAAGTATTGACTTAGGTATCTTTAATAATAATAATAATAATCATGGTTAATTAACAAAAAATTACAATTTCTTTACCTACTACATACATACTACTTAGGTAATAGATTTCTCTGGATTATGTCGAGTCTGACTAACTAGGAAATATAGAAGTCTAGGCATTTACAGGGCTTATGATCTGTCATTAGCTGGTTCAAGTGACCACTTTACACAATGTGTAACATTCTGCATTCTGCCAATATTTGAATATCTATATCCCTTCAATTCTTTCATCTGTTGATGTCTGTGAAGTTAAAGAGCTGGAACCTTTATTTACGTGGGAGAGATTCGTGTAATTAAATTATTTCACCTACATACTAGGCAACGCCTGAAAATTTTATTTTTTCAATTTCTATACTTCTTCATGAACCAGGTGGATTTATCAACAATATTTTGAGTTTGTCTAAATTTTTGTAGACAAGGACAGGATTCAACTCCCTAGGGAGCTGTTAATAATAACATATTACCCGCATAAATAAAGGTATCAACATATGAAATAATTAAAGGGATATAGATGTTTAAATATGGGCAGAATAGTGTATATTACACAGTGCGTAAAGGGGCCACCAGTGGGTAACCCCAGTGAGGACACATTCTTTTTATTTTTATTTATTGTTTATAATGGAAAAATATATGAATAAATAACCCAGCCAATGACAGGTCATAAGCCTTGTAGACGCCTAGACTTATATATTACCTTCACTAAATGTTATTCATTACTGTTGCAATATGTTATTTTTTCAATTACTTCGCATGTGGCGTTTCTAGCTCTCTTCTAGAATTGTCAACTAACCTAACGCTAGCCGGAAGTCTTTCACAACTTTTGTGACGTCATGCAAAGTAGTTCGCTTTTATTAAAATATTTTTTATCATAAATTTTCAAGAAACTTCGCCGTACAATTTATTGCTCTAATTTTTGCGCTGAACCTCCCATCAAGAACTAGTTCCATTAAATTATCGAGTGGGAGACATTTTGACGTCAAAATCCAGCTACTGAGAAATGATTATAATGTAATATTATACAAAAAGTTGACGTAATTAAATGGCCGTCATTTAAATGAGAGAATAATATCCCCGTGGACTTTGGATTTCCCGGAAAACGCAAATAGATTTTCTCGTGTAAGAAATGATGCGTGTCGTATTTTCTATATTATATCATACTCGTACAATGATCGGCAAGATTTGGATCACGATTTCCTCTCCCACGGAAATATAAATATCTTTGTAAACATCGTGTTGGGTTCAAAGTGCGAGTTTTTTATATTTCTTCTGCTTTTCGGGGATTTCAGTGGCTAAAAATGACCAGAAATTCAGAGGCGAAAAAATGTTTTCAGAAAAATGATAGAAAATCACATCACTCGCCTTATTCAAAAGGTAGAACAGTACTGAAAAAAACCGAGTCCTAATTTTCAAACTCCAGAATCACTGGATGCGAATCTGACTGGGAAGATGCACAGGTGCTGGCAGCTAACGGAGATGGTTAGAGACTCTTTGAAGATACCGTATCGATCTATGTTCGGCAAAAATCGTAACCGTCAAAAACAATGTTTGAGTTTGTCCAAATGCTTGCAGACTGGCTGGATTTCCTCCCTAGGTAGTTATTCATATTTAAATTAATTTCAACAGAGAGGGAAACATTTTTGAGAAGGGAATATGGAAGTCTAGGCATTTACAAGACTTATGTCATTGGCAGGTTTAAGTGGCCACTTTACACACTGTGTACAATTCACTATTCTGACCATGTTTAATTAATTGCCTTCTTTTGTACTTCTTCTTTTACCAGTTTATTCAACAAACATGCACTAATCTAATGCCTAATTAGTGCACGTGCTTATTCAAATGCATGTCGTGTTGGTTTTATATTTTTGTCCAAAAACTATGGTGAAGGTTATAGTGGGTTTTGCATGTTGGTTTAATTGGTGTCCTGACGAAGAAACAGATACGTTTCGAAACCGGTAGACATAAAAAAGTCGGTGAGTGGTTATAAACAAATATTTAATAACATTTAGTAAAATGTTTGATCGCCTAGTGGTGTAACGGTCAGCGCGTTTGCCTACTATGCAAGACGTCTCGGGTTCGCTTGCCGAAATGGTTGGCATGAAACATTAATTTAAAAGCGTGTTTTTACACTAAAATATTTCATAGTCCCTGGACTGGTACCTGAAGCGTAAAACTCATCGTCTTACTTTCATGTAACAAAAATGATTAAGATACCCTGCGATTGGTGTACCAATTCAGTGCCCTATGCACCATTAGGTGCGGAAAAAGAAAAATGATTGAATTAATAAAAATGTTTGACCGCAAAGTTATTGCTTTAAATATATACGTATATTACAAATTCAAAGTATGTAAGTGAACAATACACTGACAGCTAGTGCAGTTGCTGTGGTAACGAGGTACATAAAATATGAACTAAAAAATCTATGGGATACTAACCTTAGTTAGATCGGCAATGATATAATAAAAAATAATATAATGCATGGATGTACTCTTGACCTGTATTCATGTATATTTATTCGTTTTTTTTTTTCTTTGTAACAGTTTACAAACAGTTTTTGCCAACGAATAAGTAAATAAGGAAATGTGTATAAGTGTATATCTCTCTCTCTCGCGAATGTTTTTATGTTTATCGTAATTTGATGTCTGTTTATTACGAATTCTCGAGGACATCGTAATACTTGCTAAATATGAGATGCAGTTGGTTAGGCAATAACGCGTCTATTTGTAATACGTCAGTCGCACTATTTTTTTTAAATTGTCTGAAAATAAAAATCAATAACTTAATGTAGGCTTACGGTTTTTACATAAATATGAATAAATCTTTTTAAAGGATATTTTTCCACCGGTATATTGTGAAAATAAAACTGAAGACTTATTTTTTTCATGATGGTTAAGACTGAAATCGAACCTGCGGATTTATGTTCGGTAACACGAAACATTTTATGTTTAATTTTTTTCCAATAAATTTCTCATTTCGAATTTAGTTTGTTTTTATATGACCTTAAAACGACGTGGCAGACAATTTTAACAAAAACAAGTGTTTAAAAATAGCAACATGCATCGACACTCGACACTATGGGCAGGTCTTCCGTTGTTACAAGCTGCAAACATCTGTAGAAATGATAAATTGCTTTGTTATGCTGGAGATGGATTATTTTTATAATTTTTATCAACTTAATTAAAACCGATGAAATTTTTTTTTTTTTTTTTTATATGTGAGTTGCTTTATTATTTACCTTGCTTATAATATACAAGGTTTATATTTCAAAAAGTGGATTTTTCTGCTATTAAATATCTTAAAATTTGTCTAAACTATTGGGATCAGGAGGGATATATTAATGTGGGCTAATCAGGAACTTCTCAGCATTTGCTCACGTGGAGAGGAAACCACTTAAAACTCTTCAGGAGAAGCCGGCCTGTTGGCAGTAGTCAACAGGCCTTCCGTTCCACTAGAGGAGTGTTCGGCATTTTGTTCCCTACTTTGGTTTATTTTACCAATTTCCTGCGCTATATTTATCATGTATGATACTACCTCTCGTGTGAGTTCTTTATTACCTATCACCGATGGGATGTCGCATAGATCTTCAACCGATGAAATATTGGGATGTCTGTCTATAGGGCTGTAAAATTAAAAAGAAATAGATGTAGAAATAAACAATAATAATTAAGAAGCTATCTCGTGATGTAACGACTTAAACGATTCAGGGTTCAATTCCCGGTTAGATCACAATATTTAACACTTATTATTTCAAGCCTCGGTGTTCTGTGCTGTAGTTTACGACTGTAATTTGTACTATCTACCTATTTGCGCGCAAAAGATTTTACTTAATTTTAATTTTTAATTTAATTTAACGATGTAAGTACCGTGTTATATAAGGTTGATCGATCGTTTTTTTAATTAATTCTGTCCAGTGCCGAAATACGGCGTTTATTGGCAAATTTAAGTACCAACTTGCAATACAAAATAAAAAGTATATGAAATGTAAAAATTGCAAGGAAGCTAATCCTAGCAGCTTCACTAGATGCAAAAGTACCTGTTCTTAAGCTACACATACGAGGTGTGTTCAGAAAATAACGAGATTTTTTTAATTTTGCGGGTTTTGAAGGTCCGATTGTCATTTTAACCTTAGCAGCTGCCACAGACAAAATAAACAAATAAACCGCTAAAAATTTGAGCATACTTCGGGGACATGTGAACCAACATAATAACAAAAAATTGACAATGAGACTCTCCAAACCCCTGAAATTTAAAAATTCCCGTTATTGCCTGAACACACCTCGTATATTATATATACACTATAATAATATATGTATTATAATAACAATAATAGTATTGTAAACCAAAATAAAATTCAAGCATTTATGAAAAAGTTTAAAAATTCAAAACAAAGAAAAGAAAAATATTTAAAAAAAATATATGACATACTAATCAATCGAATTAAATTTAAGTAAATATTTTATTTTTTTAATTAGCAACTAACAGTCTTTATCCCAAAAACTAAAACCACGTTAAGAAAACTACAAAATATTATAAAAATAATTTATAAATTGAAAAAACGAAAAATATTTGTGCTGGAAAAATGGAAATCGAGTTGTGGTAGAGTGGGATTCAAACCTCGGACCTTTAGCCCGCGAGTCCACAATACTACCACGGAACCACAACCCGGTTTACAATTCCTTCTTAATTTTTATTTTGATACATTTTTTTACGCTTCAATTTATATTTAAATGATTATTTGAAAGAAACAAAAATGATAGGTTATAGTACCGCTCCATTTTGTAAAAAAAATGACATTGATAACGTCCAACATCTGATTTTTGTGGATTCTCCCGCTCCTCCCACATTCTATACTTAGTTATTAATCGGTACCAGAGGGGTAGCTCGGTAAGGAGGTTACCGGCTGACCTCAAATACAGAAACCAATAATCCCACCAACACACTAATTTAGTTTACTTCTGCTACCCGGGCACTGACCTCTAGGCAACTATTTTCAGAGCAATGCCACAAGCGGCAATATGTCAACTGTCAAATAACATAAATAATATTATTTAAATAATTATTTTGCTAAGGAGACTTCCAGGCATATAATAATTAATTATCTACTTATAACGCCGAAGGTAAATTAATGCATATAATTGACGTTTGTGTGACATACCATATTTGCCATTTGAAACAATTTATAATATTTTGAATTTGTTCAAATGTTTGTAGACACAAGACCGGATTTTATCCCCTAAGGAGTGATTAAGATTAACAAATTACAGCAGGGATGGAGAACATTTTAGAGAAGGAGATATCGAAGCCTAAGCGTTTACAGGGCTTATGGTCTGTCATTATCTGGAAAATATATTTTAATATATTCTATAAATTTATTGCATAATATAAGTATACATATTTAAAAACGGGGAATCTATATAAAACTATAAATAGAAAATGAAAACGGAGCGTTCTTTGTTTAGGATAGTCTCCATCTAACATAACTAAGCCTGTTCTAAAATGGAGATATTTTATCTTTTAAAGTACAAGTAGTTCTATACTAATATAACAATAATAAAAAATACTAAAACTACTTAATTATAAATGCTTAGCTAATCAATGTGTCGTTTGAAAATGCCCTAACAAGGCGAAACAATTGTCACGAAAATTTATTTTTTTTATACTTTTTATATTTGTAAAAATAAAAGTGTTCAGTAGACTCAAATCAGTGTTTGATTTCTAATATTATAAGTTTAAATATGGAGTTCTACAAAATAAACACCAAATCAATCAATATTATGATTATTATTATTAAAGGTACCCAAGTCAATACTTGCGCAGCGAAATAAGTTAGGGTTTGTATCTCAGAGTAATAATTCCCTATTGCTTAAAGAGAAGCCGTTTTCCTGTATTTATTTATTTACATACATAAATTTATTGTACATTATTTGAGACATAAGTACAAAAGCCTTTCAAATTTTTGGTTTGGTTTTCAGTTGAACAACAAACGTGTAACAGGTGCTTTCGGTTTCCGCTTGCGATTTTTGACTTGAGTACCTACGGCCCTTTGTATTGCTGTGAACTGTAACTAACTTCGTGGTTAATTATCACAATAGTTTTCGTCCATACGGATGACTCTATTAGTGGCGTATTATTACTCTAAGGTTTGCATAAACAACAGTTGTATGAAGATTTGAAACCGTTCCGTTGCGGCGTAGTTCCATTAGGGATAATAATTACAAATATTTTTTTAATTTTGCTACAGCACTGAAAATACGATTTTCCAGGTTCATTCATATATTTCCTTTTTCTCCTCTAAAGTTGACGAGATTTTATAGACGTCCGAATTGAATAGCAATATCTTAGGATTTTCAGATAATTTTTAAGTCAGTTCAAAATGTGAGTTCCCGTTTTCAGAAACGTAAATAACCCGCGAAGACGCAATTTTCAACGCAAAATAGCTCATTTGATAATTGCAAAATATATTTTAAACCTCCTACTGCTAGGTTAGCGGGGTAAGAAAAATAGAGTTTGTGATTTTTCTTAGAATGTTGCATAAGGAAAAGTGTGTCAACCGCGAATGATCGTCTAAGGCAGAGGTCGGCAAACTGCGTCTCGCGAGCCACATGCGGCTCTTCAGTCTCTTGACCGCGGCTCACACAGCGCAAGTTTCATGTTCATTCGATTTATTTCGTCTACCAGTTCTAAAGAAGAACTTCAAGGATTATTGCAACGGAAAGTTCCAACATGTGGCGAGAATATTGCAAATGCTGACATTAAATGCATGGAAAAACATCATATTTATATAAAATTGTTGCAATGATGCAGGTGGGGCAAAATGTTTTTTTTTATTAATATTTTGAAGTCAAAAATTAATCACGAGATACTTACTTCTTTACCAATGCATCATTCGACAAAACCGCTTTGTGCGCAGACATTTCCTGAAGAAATGTTTTAATAATCAATATTGTCATCACAGTTTAAGCCAAAAAAAATTATCATCGCAAATTTAAAGAATTTCTATTTAAAATGAAGAACGAATGCGCATATTTTCTGCTGCTTATGCACGTACTTTATTCTTAAAGTACGTTACCATTTTTTTTTTATTTCCATACATGTAGTTTATTGCACATTATTTAAAACATAAGTCCCAACTTCATGGGCCTAAAAGTCCTGTGTTGAGATGGGACGAGCAATTAGTTGACACAGACACATGAGTATATTACCGCAAATATAGGATCAAAAACAAAAAAAAATATTTTTTAAAATATATAAATGGCTCATAATACAGACGAAACGGTTTAAAACATTGAGGAATTTGTCTCTCAAAGAAAATGTTATTGTTTAACTGCTGATCTTTTGACTAATGAGTTTGCCGACCACTGGTCTAAGGTGTAAACCCTGAATCTGGACTAGTGGGAGAGTATTTCTGGCTCTCACTAACACTGACCGCCGCCACGCCACGACTAGCCACACCACGTTGACAGAGCGTGCTCGGAAATTCCCATACACCAGCGATGCCATAATTAGCATAAACAACATTTAAATTTGGAAGATGAAATTCAGTGAAAACATTCTCAAAATATCCAGTTTCATATATTCCTTAAGAAAATATTAAAAAAATAGCACAAGGGCCAGCCAGGGTGTAAAATGTATAAGGGTCCTCCTGCAAAGTTTGAGTTTTTTATTATTTTATTTATAACTAATAAGGTTCACAAACAATAAACAGTATGTGCGATATTGGTATAAAAAACACCATTTGTTATGTCTTGATCATGTTCGTCAATAATATGTGAACACAACATGCACAAACATAGAAAAATATTTATCGACAATTCTTGATGGAATTCCATTGTAGATTGTAATGATGTAATAACTTATATTTACATATAAGTTACTAATTCAAAATACTTGGTACACTTCCACTAATTTGTTTGACCAATCAGCGCTTTCACCATCTAATGGGCATCTTTAGACTGGTAAACATTATACGGTGTAAGGATAATTATCTTAAGTGTAGGTACATTTAAAAATAAGTTGAAAGAGATACAATACGGAATATTTCAATGTAACAGAGTGGGACAAATTATTGAAAAACATGTGTCGGCGGTGTACTATAAGAGATGTTTCTATTCCATAAAAACATTTATTGTTTTATTACAATGTACAGGGTTCAACTAAGGAGACTAATAAGGGTGAGTTTTTGAATTCCATTTGCTTATTTATTAAAATTCTATCGCTCTTAGTTTTTATTGTATTTATTTCTAAAATTTCTAATCTATCTAACTTTGAACCTTTATTTATTTATTTATTCATATTTTACTCTTACAAACTATAATTGATAATAAAATTAATGTGACCTCACTGGGGTTACCCGTGCCGAGGACACTTAACAATATACTTTTTTTTAAATATTTTTGCATTGGAGAATAATCAAAGAAGACTAACTTAATAAACAGAGATAATTAACAAAATATTCATAGTTTTAAAAACTAGGTATATATGTACGTCTATATTATTTATATTACTAAACGCACAATGAAAAGAACAAAAACCTAACATAAGCTTTACACATGCGGAGCGGTTGATTCAATATTGGTTTGGGCGAATGAGACAATCCATTTACTTCTACCTAGCTCCTCTGTCCATTTTTTTTATATCCTTTTTAAACATTTTCTCGTTACTAATTGTTATAATAGATAAGTGGAAGTAGGTTACAGATTTTAATTGAATAATATTCAAATCCCTTTGTCCGAAAGTGGTATTAGTTTGTATTTGTTTAAGTTGTCTTTGTGTTGAGGATCTAGTGGTTATATTATTTGTTTGTGATGTATTGTAGGGGTTATGTCTTTCATTTTAGTAAAATGTATGTATAGTATGTCTTTTTTCTTTTGATTCGTCAAAATTATGTTTTGACTCATTTAAATGCGACGCGTAGTTTGATATATTGTTATTTAAAATATGCTAAGCCAAATGTTCTTTCAGTCTATATTTTATTCAGAAATATTGCGTATTGTATCTCTTTCAACTTATTTTCAAATGTACCTACGCTTAAGATAATATTTAGTTTTATGTAAATTATCCTAACACTGTATAACATTCAACAGTCTGAAAATGACCATTAGAGGGTGAAAGAGCTAATTGGTCAAACAAATAAGTGGAAGTGTACCAAGTATTTGTAATTAATAACTTATACAATACAAAATTTAAAAATATAGATTATACAAACATCACTCTGTCAGATTTAAAATTAACACTAAAAATGTATTATGTAACTTAGTAGATATTATAATAATAAATATGTACATCTCCCCCCCCCCCTCCTTATCCTCTCTTCAAGCATTTTTGTCCTTATCCCGCCCAATTTACAGTAACTTAATGTTCTTAAAATTAATATTTAAAAAAATCTTTGATTATTGAGTACTTGAAAATAACATTTTTATATGTATAAATTGTATGTATTTATTTGATATGTAATATATATATTCTTTACTAACTTTGTATACTATGTGGAAATCTGTTATTAGTTCTGAGTTTATACACTATATCTGTTTGTTTACTAAAAATATGTATGTAGAACTGTTGATTTCCCTAATAAAATAACAATAAAATACGTGAATATATGTTATAACATCAATAATTAAATTATATTAATGTTACGAAAGTTATTACAATAAATTATACTAATAGGTTATTACAAATTATTTCTTGAACTCTTAGCTAAAACAATCTAATACTAACATATTACAACAGAGATGAAGAACATTTTAGAGAAGGTAATATAGAAGTCTAGACATCTACAGGGCTTATGACCTGTCATTGGCTGGTTTAAGTGGCCGCTTTACACACTGTGTAACATTAACCATTCTATAATATAACATCTATATTCCTTCAATTCTTTCATCTTTAATTAGACTACTGTTATTTATTTATTTATTATTATTTTATTCAGAAAACATACAGTCATACAAAATAAGTACTAAAAACAACATTTTTTTTAACATAAAAAGACCAATTAAGTTTTCATAAATTAAAAAGATATAAACATTAAATGTGACAAAAAATAAAAAATAAATAAGAATTTTAAGTGAGAAAAGAATAATTGTTGACATTTGCGTTTTCCATGGAGGTAATAAATTAAAATAAATAAAAATACCGAATGTACACTCCGAGCCATCCACGCACACACATGAACGCACATATAAAACATACACAAACATATACATTACATGCGGCACACATACATAGCATAAACCACTCAAGATGCACATTCAGCAACTATCCCTACCTATATTACCTTCTGTAAAATGTTCTTAATCTCTGTTGTAATATGTTAATATTAACAGCTCCTCAGGGAGTTGATTGAATCCAGTCCTTGTCTACAAAAATTTGGAAGAACTCAAAATATTGTTGACAATCTTATACATTTATCATACTAATAAAATTTCATTTCCAAAATCGCCATATCACAATAGATACACATATGTAATATACACCGAGCACAATGTGCATTAAACACACCTGTAGCTCAATCACAAATAACTATCGACGTGATAATAAGCGACGTGATAACAATTTCTCACCACGGTTGTTTATCGTATTCGCGATCGCAATGCAACATCCGTGAACTTATAATTTCAAAATATTTACGTTTCGCGACGTATTATCCTGCTGCGCAATCTTATATTTGAATTTCTCCGGTGTAAACATGGAAAATATTCTAAACCTGCCATTTTTATTTATTATTTATCATGCTATTTATTGCATTTAGCCGGCGGTTGGCAAGCCAAATGTCAAGAAAAGCAGTCGCCACAGTAATTTAAATTTAATTTTTATTTTTTGTATTAGATAATCCTTACTATTTTGAAAATGTAATGTATTGTATTATTTTTTTATAGTCAACGCCGATTTTTCGCCAGTGAACTGTATTTATTTACGAGGAAAACAAAAAACAAACCGACACGAGCGTTGACTTAGAGATTACATAAACGTTGACTTGTGACTACGATAACTTAAACATGTTCATTATTGTTCATTGTGATCGCTAAAATGCTTAGCATGTTTTTAAGCACGTCGATAGTTATTTGTGATTGAGCGACTGCAAACATTGTCCCTAGTAACTAGTGACAAAAAGCTCCCACCCACACCCAACAATTTAGTATAAATACGAGTACACACACACAAATAATACTGATGACACGTTGTTGGTACATTTCCTTTGATCAGCGAGTAGTCATTTAATATTTAAATATAATGTAGGTGATAATTTTCGGACTGAAATATTTTCACAGATCTGTTATCAAAATAATGTTAGAACCGGATGAGTTGCAATAATCGACATATACCAAATATTTAGACTGATCATACACACAACATACGAAAAGAGCAAAAAATAAACAGTTTATGGAAATCTTATCCGCACTAATCAACACTTTCTGCAAATTAATTGCTAATTACTTTAATCGGTCAAAACACCACAGAGAGGACAATAATTTGTTTTAGTATTATTTTCGTTTATGGTTGACAAAAAAATATCAACCATTGATTTTCATAGTCTATATCAAAGAATTATGGGAATGAAGTGTAATTGGGAATTCTTCAATGAGTCATATTTTCCCCGATCCTACAACATCTCACTATCGCACATTTTACACTGCGCCAAATATTAGGAAGAATTCGCCAAAGAAAATAAAAATAGCCGACGTGTTTATAATTCTCTCTTAGTTCCCTATTACACCATTTCGTTCCTATTTACCCAACACGTCGATCTCAATTATCTCGTTTGTATTGGGTAATAGAGAATGGCAAGGGTTTTGTATTTTGAATAAATTTTAATAAAATATTTGTTTTTTGCGAAAAAATTTAAAAGCGTTAAAATTTAAATATTGAATCAAAAATTGTCTTTTCCATTTCTTTATTGTTTCTTTGATTTCCCTTAAGTGTTCCCAATAACCCTACTTTCTCCTACTAAGTTTTTCATAAGCTCGGAGATTTCTTTGATCTCTCTCTTCAATCCTTGCCTCATATCTGAGGATGGTGATTACGCCTGACTCCAAGCATGGCTCGTCTGTAGACAGTCTCCCTCCATCTGGAACTGTCTTGTACTCTTCTATAGACATTCGTCAGTGATGATTCTGATAATTCAGTGACTGTGCCGCTCTATCTTGTCGGTTGACGTCCACGCGACCTTGTCCCTCCGACACTTCCCAGGAGAATAGTTTTCTCCAAACTATTCGAGTTCCCCTTGAAAATGTGCCCAAAGAACTGCAGGATTCTTTTCTCGCACATGGATGTTAGTCTTTCTCCTATGTCCAGTTCCTGGATTACTGATGCATTTGTACGTCTGCTTTAATAAGTTTAGCCAACAATGTTATAAATATTGAAATAGTTGATTCCTTGTGGGTTAACTCTTGTGTGGATGTGATTTCATTTCCATTACTTGATGTATCTGTCTTATGTTTTTAAAGATAAAGTTAATTGATTTTAGCAATTTTCAAATGGTTATTTTCACACAGAATTTAGAGAGTAAAATTTATATAAACATGCAGGAATCTTATACAAAAAATATTTATCCTTGCTAAGCGAAGAAAGGATGTGACGCGGTGACGCCAATATAGCAATAAATCTGTATGAGAGAGAGCACGAAGAAACAAGGATGACAGAGACGCTCTTCTGTGGCCGGTGTTTATATAAAAGAGATTTAGTCGGTAATTGGCAGTGAGCGGGGGTGCACGCATGTAAGATGACAGGCGTATTTATGATTTTTAATTTATTTTGCTGACAGGACTAAATAATATTTCTATTAAATATGTAATAGGAATTATTAAACGGTGTGTCTCCATATGTATTTTTTTAAATATCTGAACTTCAGAATATTCCGTATTTTGCTTGAGGTAACACGATGTTACATTTAGTTTTAACTTTTTAGAGTTAAGATATTGTTTGCATTAAATTTTAGAATTCAGAAGCAATTTTGCCACCGTAGTATCGACTATTTTATTTTGTTTGAAACTTTACCTCGGGTGAGGATGTGTGGTAACTACACAAAAAGCTCGCTGATGTGCCGGTTGTGACGTAAATATAATCGTACAAACATGGGGACATTATGCATGGCTAGATAACTAATATTATCTCTTCCAGACGAGTAATTCCGATCTAACAATGTAAAATAATCGTCATACTGATAATATTGAAAATTGCTAAACTAATAATAAGAGGTGATAAAATGTCTTTCTTTCTAGAGTCATAATAATTTGCACCTGGCTATCGTCACGTAATATTAAAATATAAACATTTTTACAATAGACATGAATATATCTATTAATGTCTAAATCTAGGATATCCATTAAAAAATAAAAAAGTATTTTATTCTTAGATCAATGCGTAATTAAAAAAAATCTGCGTATAAATTTATCGATTTAATGGGTTTTTTGTAATCAATCGACTTTACGTTTGATTCATAATGATGGCAGGTGGACACCCAGAATAACAAAGTGGAGAATACGGGCAAACAAAAGAAGTGTAGGAAGGCCACAAAAAAAATGAGTCGACGACTTTGCCTCGATAGCCGGTAAAACATGGATGATAAAAGCGAATGATCGAAAGGAATGGAGACGTTTGGAAGAGACCTTTATCCATTAGCAGAGAGAACCAGACTGAAGAAGGAGAATATAGTTTGATTCATTTAGATCTAAATTATTATAAAAAGTTTTATGTAATTATATTTGTTTATTTATTCACACAAATACATGCATTACAAAAAAACGTATCACTAACTTTATGAGGCCAAGAACCCTGTTTTGAGTTGGGATTTGGAATACAACATAATGGAAAGTGGGAGCATGTATATTATTAAACAATACCAAAAACAAAAATTATTACATAAACATAAATTTCAATAAACATCTGGATAAGCAGCAGTCTCCTGCGATAATATGTGTTACATGTCTTTGAGGAGCGTTATAAAAAATAGACATTCTGTAAATTCTGAAATAATCGGTTTAGTCGACGAAAATTGCCATCGTAAACGAATACACGTAATTACAATTAGGTGTTTGTTTATTCAGCGAAAACAAACAAAATTCCTCTTGCAAATAAACGAATCCGTCATCACAATTTTAGTTCAGTCCCTTCCGAAATATTCCGAAGTCTCATTCCGGAGTTAAGACTCTGGAATATTCCAGAACCAAAAGAATACTACCTACTGGAAAGCTGCCCAAAGCAAAGCGATGAATTTAGAGCAATTTTTCACCAAAATGGATGGCGCTTCGTAAGACATCCAACATTATTAACATTGAGGCGAACCAAGATTCTACTCATGTTATACATATGTATATTCCTTTTAGGTGTTTATTTTTTTACTATGTTTTTTAATGGACCGCTAAAAATACGTATCTTATGATGTAAGTTTTATGGGTTTGAGATACCAAAGCTCGTGCATTATTAACACTTTTAAAAGTGATTAATGTTACTTTTTCGATATATTTTGAATAAAATAAAATCTATGTTCCACTTTGGAATTAAAATTTGTAAAACTCGTGTATATTTATCTATTTACTTAAGTAGTTACAATAATAAAATTATTTTCAAATTTTCTCTGACTCGTGGTGTAGTGGTCAGCGCGTTTGCCTACCATGCAAGAGGTTTCGGGTTCGATTTCCAACATGGTCAACATGCTATACACGGTATTTCAGGGCCAGACCGCGAAACTTCAGAGGAACATTCCTCGTGGTAGGCTTTTAAAAAAACCTAATTAAATTTTTCCAGAAAGTCGTTTTTTTTTTTTTAAATAAAAAAAATTAAGCTCAAAATATATTAAATCCTTTATTTCTCAGAAAAACGGTCCCTCCACAAACCCCTACCCTCTCCTACCCAGCCGCTTCCCTTGTCCGCGTCTGGTG
Organism: Micrasema longulum; assembly: GCF_059751315.1. Lineage (NCBI taxonomy): Eukaryota > Metazoa > Arthropoda > Insecta > Trichoptera > Brachycentridae > Micrasema > Micrasema longulum. The sequence goes on from NW_028278358.1 coordinate 158,966, forward strand.
CGTATCACTTCGTTTTTATCGTAAATTTTGAGGAGTAGGGGTTTGCGGAAGAGATGCTAGTCCGAGAAATTAAAGATTTACTCCATTTTGAGATTTAAAAAAAATATTTTTTTAAATTGTTTTTCGGAACAATTTCATTGGGATTTTTTTAAAGCTCACCATGAGGAATGTTCCTCTGAAGTTTCACGGTCTGGCCCTGAAAAACCGTGTTTTTATTTTAAAATGTGTTTTTTACACCTGAATATTTCATAGTCCCTGGACTGGCTCCTAAGCGTAAGTCTGACCATCTTACTTTCACATAACAAAAATGATCAAGATACGCTGCGCTTGGTGTACCAATGCAGTGACCTATGCGTCGTTGGGTGTGGAAAGGGAATGATGATGATGAGTTACAATAAACACGATAAAGCGTCTTAATAGAGAAATATCACCCTTTTTACACGTTTAAAGTAATTATGATCTATGAAATACTATGATGTAAAAAAAAAACTGTATCGGAGATTTAATATTTTGCAATTCCTTAGGTAGGAGGTAGGAGATTGGAAGATCTTGGACCAACATGTAAAGAGTGCCTCTGTGCGAACTTAGTTCTGCATCCTGGAACTGACTATTGCTAATCCGATTATTACATTTGTTTACTAAATTCGACAGATGGTTTATTCTAATTCGTTTCTTGTAATGTTTTCCTTTATTTATTTTATGTATTTACTTATTTATTCATACAAATATACATTTTACTATAAAAAAAATAACGTATACCTGACTCCATGAGGCCAAGAGCCCCGTGTCGAGTTGGGATTTTTTTTTTCTCGGCAAAGCAACTAAATTTTAGTGATACAACATAATGGAAAGTGGAAGCATACATATTATTAACGAATACTAAAAAAAATAATAACGAAAATGGCATAAAATCCTATTTCAATTAAAGAGAAGGCGATAATGAACGTGTCAACGGAATGAGGGTTGCAACGGGGTATCACGTATGGTGTTTCAAAGAACCCCGAAGTTATAAAGACCTCCAGGCAAACCATTAAAAAGATGGCGGGATATATGTGTCCGCTGATCCTTCGGATTTATAAAAGGAAGAATAAGAAGATTTATATTTATGTTGATTGTTACGAAAAGGGAATGTAAAAATCGGGGCATTTACAGACCCGATCTGTTATTGACTACTTAAAGTTATCATTTTGCATTCTGTGAAACACTCATCATTCTGCCTATTTTATTTATTCCTTTATTGTATTTTATTTGGAAGAACGACAAAATGCAAGTTTTACAGGAAAGAACAAAAAAAGTTACGGTTTTCACAAATACGAAATGAACTATTTGGTGGGTAAACTTTGCCTAAAATAAAAATATAAGCGATGCAAATGAGGAAATGGATGACGTACGGGGTCGAGATAATTGGCAGGGAAAATTATCTTACCTACAAAATAATCACAGCAATTCAAACAGTTTTTATTTGATGGTAATAAGTTTTGTATTAAATAGACTATGGTTGAACACCTCAAAAATAGTAAGTCTCGTCAACCGTGGAATCCAGCCTTTGTCGTAAACAAATAAACATTTTGACGTACTGAAAATATTATTAAATTAACTCACTGAAAGAAAGAAATCAGAAATAAAAACGTAAAGAGTATGTATTTATAAAGGCGTTGTCAAGTAGGTGAAATAATTTATCCAGTTGAATCTTGACCACCTCGATAAAGGTTTCAGCTCTTTAATTCCTGTTTCGAGTCACCTGAAGTATCTGGGGCATAAATATTACTATTATAAAGCTTCTTTAAAATTTCATAACCTTGATTCATCAGCACAGAGAAGAGATATTTTCGGTCAGATCCTGCTTTACAAAATTGTAAATAATAAATTTGATTTCCCAGAACTAATTCATTTACTAGTTTACCGTGTCCCCTCCAGACCGACTAGACTCTCTGATATTTTCTATATTCCTAATAATAAAACTAATCATCGAAAACATTCTACGATCCCTCGTGGATGTGAAGCATTTAACAAAAAAAATAATAGTCTTGATATATTTAACACTCCATATAATAGACACAGAAGAGAACTAATAGGCTTGAATCAGAATAATCGAGAATAGTCGTTTTGTCTCTTTTATTTATCTTGATCATGAAACCAAATGCAATTTTCAGCTCCTACTGTCCTTCAATCATCCTTCAACACTCCTTATCAATTTCCTTATTTTCCTTCTCTCTATGTCCTTGCCATATTTCTTTTATTTTAATATTTAGTATATTTATTTTTTATATAGTTTAAACTTTCAACCGTCGCGTCGCTTCGCTTTATTGCAGTATAATTTAGTGAATACGTATAATTGTATGGCAGGCCCTACTATGTTTACATTTTTTTTTGTTTTTATTTATATTAATTTAACCTGTACATCTGTTTGTATTCGAAATAAATAAAATAAAATATTTATAAGTTCATAATAATATGTGTAGGTGTATTTTATTTAAATCGATGGCGATGAGATGTTCTCTCTGCAAGTGCTGTGTGTCGATCAAGGTCTACAGAATATTCCGAGGACTTCCCGACATCCCGACTCCGACTGCTGGATATTGGCAATCTGCCATTCTCAACAACGCGTAATAAATTACTGCCACAAAGACACATTATGTATATAACCACAATTCAATTATTAAAATGTATTAGGACTGTTAAAATATAGTATATTATTGACATATTTTCAACTTGTAAAAACAATTATACCTCGAATTCATTCATTAGACGTACCTGTAGAAATTATAACGGACTCAGTATTGATGTAGACATTTTTTAACTGCACGTTGCATTTGCACAGAAAATTTCTTCATGGGGTTGATTATTTGGGATAGTTGCTGAATGTACATCTTGAGTGGTTTATGCTATGTATATGTGCCGCATGTAATGTATATGTTTGTGTATGTTTTATATGTGCGTTCATGTGTGTGCGTGGATGGCTCGGAGTGTACATTCGGTATTTTTATTTATTTTAATTTATTACCTCCATGGAAAACTCAAATGTCAACAATTATTCTTTTCTCACTTAAAATTCTTATTTATTTTTTATTTTTTGTCACATTTAATGTTTATATCTTTTTAATTTATGAAAACTCAATTGGTCTTTTTATGTTAAAAAATTGTCGTTTTTAGTACGTATTTTGTATGACTGTATGTTTTCTGAATAATAAAAAATAATAAAAAAAAAAAAAATATTACAACCGAGAAGGTTATATAGAGGTCTAGGCATCTACAGGGCTTAGACCTGTCATTGGCTAGTTTAAGTGCCCACTTTATACACTGTGTAACATTCACCATTCTGCCCATATTTTTATAACAATGAGGGATTTCAGTATTTTTTTTCATTTATTAATAGACTATCAAACTAAGCCAATTATAAAAAAAAGTTTTTATGTATCGTATCATCGCTACGATTTTTTAAGTTTCGTGTTTCTGAAATAACTCCGCGTGTGACGTCAGAGGTAGTCTTCCACTTATTCTCGGTCAGTTCCGGCCATTGGTGCATTGACGGCGAGCAAACCGGAAATTGTTTGATTCATGTGAAGCAGTGACGTCGTTCAAAGTAGTTCGTTTTTATTAATTTTTTTTTTTTTTTTTGCATTTTCAGGAAACTTTGTAAAATGCCGTAAAATTGAATGCTCTAATTTTTACCTCACGCAAGAAAACATTTATTGTATCCGATTTCCCGTAGGGCTGAAGTTCCTTATTTTTACCGCGTGTTCGAAAATAGTTTCTCATAGCACTGAGATTTCTCATCATTAAAAGGTATTTTTTACGATTTCCTGATTTTATTCCTGTTTTTTTTTTTTTTTTACAATATACTCGTACATAAGAGGTAAAACAGAGTATAAAAAAAAAATGAAAAAAATAAACAAAACATAGCTATGAAATACATATTAACAGTAAAAATAGTAAACAAAAATCCCACGAAGGCATGGCCTGTTCGTGGCTATACCAGAAATGTTTATGAATTTTTGCTCCTATAATAATGTTTGGATAATTTATACAGCGCCATTTTTGTGAAAATCACCTCAAGGGCGCTGTACAATAAATAAATATCCCAACACGTCTTGCTGCTACAGAGCGCATGGACGGTTGGGATTCTAGTTCCTCGTCTCCAATTATGATATATTACAATTATAATATATATATGCTAGATAACAGAACGTCTTGCAGCTACAGAGCGCATGGATAATAAGAAATCTAGCCCCTATTTACATTTTTATTTTCAATTTTTTTTTAAGAAACAGGTAAAATATTTTTGTGTCATATAAGAGAGAGAAAATAAATTCTCTGTAAAAGATTAGAAGGTACTTTTTTATTTTATAGTATTTCAAAAAGGAAATAAAAAATATTGAAAAACAACATAATAATATTCTTATAAAGGGCAACAAAATATATCATAGACAAAATGAGTTTGAATCCAGGATAGTGCGTGTTTTTTAAAAGAAGGAAACATTTTAAAGTTTGAGATTAATGAAATATTATCAGTAAAAAAATAATTTAAAAAATTTGGGCCCATAAAATATACAAGTCTCTGTGCTAGCCTCGTTTTACAATGTGTTATTTCTAGCACACGATTCCTTCTTTAACTTGATTTATTTGAATTACTTGTGTTAAATGATATACCTACTTAACATTATAAATATGTATGCATATTATCATTAACTGGTCGCTTTTGTATTTGGGTGCAAATAATGATTGATTATGTAAAAAGTGACGAAGCAATGTGTCACAGAGTTCACCGGAGCCGAGTGTGATATAATACATAATACAATCTGAAATCGGTTATAATAACAATTATTATTGTCTTGAGTAAGTTGACATGACAATAAAGAGTGAACCGAGATAGGAAACCGGTTTGGAATTGGAAGTTGTCATAATCAGCCGTTGCGCCGGGCACCGAGGGGAGTGAAAGAGGGGGTGAGTGAAGGGGAGGAAGAAATACAGAGCAGTGATAGTCCAGTTAGCATTAGCATCGTCAAATCATAATAATTGTTTAATAGCATTAGCAACTGCTAATGAGGAACTATAACCCTTCCGGGAAATTGGATACAAAAAAATTTTTCTTGCTCGCGATAAAAATTGAAGCATTAAATTGTAAAATCTTAAAAATGTACAAAAAAAATATTTATTTATTCATATTTTTCGCTAATAAACTATAATTAATAATAAAAATAATGTGACCTCACTGGGGTTTCCCGTGCCGAGGACACTTAACAATATACTTATTTGAAATTACATTTGAGATTAAACACAGAAGACTAACTTAAAAAACAAACAAACAAAAAAAATATTCAGACAGTTTTAAAAACAAGGTATTTATGTACATCTATATTATTTATATTACAAAACACACAATGAAAATAACAAAACCTAACATAAGCTATACACTTGTGGAGCAGTTGATTCAATATTGGTATGGGCAAATGAGACAATCCATTTTACTTCTACCTAGCTCCACTTTCCATTTTTTTTTGCCTTTTTAAACATTTTCTCGATACTAATTGTTTTAATAGATGGTGGATGTAGGTTATAGATTTTAATTCAATAATACTCAAGATCACTTTGTCCGAAAGTGGTATTAGTTTGTATTTGTTTAAGTTAATTTTTAATTTTACCCTTTGTTTTTCAGAAATCATAATTGACAAAAATCACTCTCACGAAAGATGGGACACTAAAAATAAAATAATCAAACTCATTAAAATAGCACTATATCAACTCATTAGTTAACCCGGAAAAAAAATAAAATGACCCTTAAGATAAAAATAACTTTATTTAATTTACTTTCACATAATTTTGAATTCTCTATCCTTACCTCTGTTTTGTAAAAATACATTGAACTCCTTAATAAAGATATTAATCTCGAAGATGTAGCGAAAGCGATGAAACCGGTCACTGGATATTCCAAATTTGTGGATCAAAGTATCACTCGTCTTTTATTTATATAATAAAATAATAAATATTTTAATAAAAACTCACTACTTTGAATTACGTCACTGGTTCATTTGAACCATTCAATGATATGAGAGCATTGAAGGATATCCGGTTTGGTCACCGTAAACTAACCAATCGGAAGAACTGTCAGAACAACCTCTAACGTCACACGCGGGGTTATTTCAGAAATACAAAACTTTAAAAAATCATAACGCTGATAAAACGATACATAAAAATAAAAATTTAAAAAAATTGGATTAGTTTAATATAAATATATTTTTTTTAAAAGACACTGAACTTCCTCATTGAATACATTTCTGTAGCTCGATCACAAATAACTATCGACGTGCCTAAAAACATGATAAGCATTTGAGCTATCACAATGAACAATAATGAACATGCTTAAGTTATCGCAGTCATGAGTCGACGCGTGTGTAATCTTTAAGTCAACGCTCGTGTCGGTTTGTTTTTTGTATTTCCTCGTAAATAAATACAGTTCACTGGCGAAAAATCGGCGTTTAGTATAAAAAATATTAAAAAGGGTATAATGATGGATTGAAACTGATCATATTTTCATGACACAAGTTTTTTCCATTTTGACAAAAATACGATTTAACTTAAAAGTTTTTTTACTTTTATTTTATGGTGCAATTCCCCCTAATGACAGATAAAAACGCAATTTACGGAAGAATTTGAGAATAATCAAACAATTTGCAGACGAGACACACATTCCTGTTACATTTTTTTTTATTTGTTGAATCTTTTAAATGCTCTAATAATCACAATGTAAATTATATTTTATTTATAAGTTGTTTATGACATATTTCTTAACCTTGCGTTTGATTTTTATAAAAAAATAAATCCAAAAACGTTTTTTTTTCCGATATTGTTTCGTATTCATCATCTTTATTTCAAGTGTCAAGCCATTCCTTCCTTTGATTCCGGTGGTCCTTGTTTTGAATCCCAATGTACCTACTCCCTGACGGCGAGTCAAGAAAGCAACGCGTGACAACACAACAATAAAACACAACAACGAAAACCGTACCGCGAGCGTGACAGTGAATTCGAATAACCAACATACAAGGAAACGTTCAAAGTGACCAGTGCAAACGATAACGGTGTTTTTCTGGACCAGTGCCAAAGGAGAGAAATCGTAAATCCTTACTCCTTTCATTAATTCCAGGATTGACACTCAAAACCATAACGTCAATTAGTTTACCTAAAATCAAACGTTCCCTGTTTTTTCGAACACGCATATAGCGAGAGGGCAGGCCTTGTTTACAGTCCCGAGGTCGAAGGTATCGAGCATCCAACAGATATCATAAATTATTTTTTGTGTGCCTTATATAAAATTGAATTTTGTGACATCGCCTTTTTTTAATGGGAGTCTGATTTTTACATTTTCTCTGGTATTGTGATCATGTTCGTGTTTGCATATTATTGAACTATTTAATTATTTCGATTCGCGTGCTAATTTAATTTAAAAAATAGTCATAATTTTAATCAATAATGCAGAACATTATTATGAGACACAATGGCAACTCTTATCACCACGTTCCGTGCTCTGTTCATTGCGTGATGTATACTTTATATTTCATGTTGGCCTTGTTAGGAATCGAACCTTACGCTATATGCAATGTTTCTGTTTTTACATTTCTTGAATTGTCAGAATCTTTCAGGCGAGTTCGTCTTGGTGAGGTTTTTTATGGTAGTTTTTTCTCCCTTCTGCCATTTCATAATATTTTCAGAGATTTTCAATAATCAGTTTTTCTGTGACCAGGCCTCAAGCAGATAAAGAATAAAGTTAAAATTTCATTTCAAATGGACACGGAAAATAAAAAATAAAAATAATTAACAAATACATTTTTTTTAATGTTATATTTACTGTGATAGAAAAAAATAATAATTAAAATTAAGACATTGGATTAGAAGTACTTTATGCTAAAAACAAAATATTAACATTTATTTATTTTATTTTATTTATTTATTCATTCAAAATTACAAAATTAAATATTTATGAACTTATTAAGGCTTTTTAGGCTATGCATGTGTCAAGCCACAATAAATAACAATAAAAATACATAGTAAAATTAATTTGATCAAATTATAATGACATAGAATCACAATCTAGAAAAAAAAAGGTAAATGTAATAAATAATAAAATTCCAAAGAATACAATGCAAAAAAGATATTCAGAAATAATTTTTAAAATATTAATTATACAAATTAAGAATCGCACATAATCAAATATACAAAATAGTGGTATCATTAAAATCAACAAAATAATAGTAAAATATAGTAGTATTAAAAAAAAAATAACACAAAATAAGAGCATGATTTAAATCAACAGAAAAAGAATATGTATAAAAGCATAATTGAAATGATAATTGAGTTATGTTTTCTACATTAGACGACTTAGAAATCTTAGAAATTATCAAAGCGATTTATAATAAGAAAAAAAAATAATAACCAAATAAACAATAATATTTTGAGTTGGTCCAAACCTCTGCAGACAAGGACTGGATTGAGCTCCCTGGGGAGCTGTTTATATTGACATATTACAACAGAGATGAAGAACATTTAGGATAATATATTATAGAAGTCTAGGCATCTACAGGGTTTATGACCTGTCAATGGCTGGTTTAAGTGGCCACTTAACACACTGTGTAACATTCACCATTCTGCCCATATTTGATATATGAAAGAATTGAAGGAATATAGATGTTAAAATGATGTGTAAACCAGTCACTGACAGGTCATAAGTCCTGTAGTTGCCTAGACTTCTATATTACCTTCTTTTAAATGTTCTTATTCTCTGTTGTAATATGTTAATATAAATAAATAATATTTCTTTTAGTCCACTCCTGTCTAGTTTCGAAAGTATTCATCTCATATTACCACCCCTTTAAGAAAAAAATACTTGATTTATTTGCTCCACGTGTAGTATTTAGTAAACATGGATAAAATAAAATAGATAATAATTTATTAGTTACGTTAGTAAACCTTGACGAAGAAGTTGATTTGCTTTGAAACCGGTCAGAAAAATAAAATCAGTGGTTAAAAACAAAGTTGATTTATTTATTTTATTAGTTAATATATTGTTTATATGTAATCAATAAAGTGATATATTATGTAACAAGAAATGCAAACTAAAAAAATGTAACTAAAAAAAATCAAGCTAGCACAGTAAAAAATCATTAAAATAACATTTTTAAGCAAAACCTATACTACGTATAAACATGAAACATTGCTATTTTACTAATTGAATTAAATTATTGTTAAACATTAACAATATTTAATGCATTGAATAATGATTTAGTAATGCAATGAGAAAATTCAGTTTTATTTTATTTTTTTATTTGTTATTAGACTATCAAACTAAGCCTTTTTTTACTTTTATGAATCGTATGATAATATGATACAGCGCTAAGTTTTGTATTTCTGAAATTACTCCGCATGTGAAGTTCTCTTGCGCTTCTTCTCGGTTAGCTCTGCCGATTGGTCCGTAGACTTGCCGTAAACCGAAAACCATTCACAATTCTCTTATCATTGGTTAATTCATATAAACTAGTGACGTCGTTCAACGTAGTTCATTTTTATTTTAAAATATATTTTTTTATATTTTCATTAAACTTTGCCGCTCAATTTGATGCTCTAATTTTTACCGCGCTAAAGAAAACGTTTTGTATATCCACTTTCCCAAAAGAGGATATACTTCCTCATTGAATTAAAAATTATTCATAAATTAAACCAAATCTAATGGAAAGTAATTAAAAAAATAAAAACGGCACTTAGTTTTAGTGTAAGTTCTACCAAATTAGTTAACAAACATAACTTTATCTTTATTTACACGAAAATGAATTATTTTTTCACACAACTATTTTTTTTATCAATACACGGTTTTTAGATAACAAATATCTGCAGCGTAATTAAAAATAAACGTTTAAATTAAGTAAACATATCGTTAAAAAATATTCTCCATTGTTTATTTATAAACGGACGGAATTTATGATATCGCTTATATTATTTTAACATAACATAAAACACAAAATTTTTGTTTTAATGTTTTTTTAGATAACTTATGTACACACGCACACGCATACAGAGCCATTTTACAGTACTGTGGATGCAAAGAACCAGAACCCAGGACGAGTGTTTTTGACTAAATGGCTGCTCTCAGGTGCAGGAAGCTATGAAAGCTGAACAGCTGAATTTCTTGTTCCGATTACCGATGCTCTTAAACGAGCATCCCGCCGAGGTAAAGGACTCCACCAGTCTGAAGCCAAGAAGCAGACGATCAAAGGACTCGCTTATCAAAAATCTTAAAATAAAAATATCTTTTCATTGTTTTGACGTGATCTAAGTTTTGTTTTATTCGTTTATTTATTTAAACACTTTATAAAACATTTACAGTTTATACATATGCATAAGGGCGGGCATATTGCCTTAAGGCAATTTTTTCCTACCTACCCAAATTTGTTCAATTTGAGAAAATCAGCTGTTTATGGAAATATTAATTAATAATCGGGTTGTGGTCCCGTGGCTAGTGTTGCGCACTCACGGATCAAAGGTCCGAGAAACTAAATATAGAAACTAAATATCTACACAGTACTACCTGTTATGTTTTACGTGTAAATTTCATGAACAATAAAAAAAAACAAAAATCCTATCGGATTACATGAAGAAATAAAAAATAGAACAATTCAGGTTGAACTTGCCCAGAATGAGTCAGGCCCTTGTGTTTGGCAGGTGTACAAAATAATATAAAATTATAACGCATAAATAAAATAAAAAAATAACAAATTTATAAACAATTAAAAATTGAGAAAATACGTAATGGTTGTAGCATACGCCCAACTACTTGAAGTCCCTGATTTGACACGTGGAAAGGTGATGTTGGTTTAAAAGGTGGCTTACCACTGCAATATTTAATTATGAATGGATTGGCCATCTCTTAATGTAATAGATGTTCGAGATACGCTACATTTTGTTTACTAATCCAGTGCCCCATGCACCACTGGGCACTGATAGGGAAGTAATTATATATACCTCAGTATTTTAACTTCTTGCGTCAATCGAACTTGAATATTAATTATAAAAAAATAAAAATAGATGTCCATTAATGTAAATGTAGATGTACATTACACAATGTATGATACATACATTTTGATGTTACTTTAATCAATAACCACACAAAGCCATTGACGCAAGTGATGGGTCAACAATCATTATTTCCTTCATTATAATTAAAATAACCATCGCACCTGTGATAACCTGGTGACGTCACCCATGGGCTGGAACACTCGGTCGAGAAGTTTCTAGATAGTTCTAGCGTTTCGTCGAAACCAATTTGCATGGGTAATACCTAATTATTTCATCGGCAATGCCAAATTTTGAGTCGAGAAGTGTGATTAATCGGAAAAATAGATGGCATTATATTTGAAGGGTACACGGCTAAAATAGTCTCATTGCATTTTTTATTTTTTTGGGATATTAATACCACGTTTTTTTCATGAATGAGTTCACTTTTAAAAACTAACAAAATGTGGCTTTCCGTTCTTATAAACGACTGAAAAAAAATCAATCAAATCCGACAATTGCTGCACCGAGCTCGTTTTTGTCAGTTCAAAAAATATGTTTTTTTAATTTAAAGTAGACGTTCCTTTGTTATTTTCTGTAATTGTATGTAAAAATACACATTAAATGAATTCCCACAAATAAGGTTTTTATGGTTCTTTCTGCTCTCCTGTAAAATTAGTTATTTGATTATATGTCAGACTCAGTTATGTGTGCTACCCTTCATTTTAGTATGATCAACTTAGAAGCATAATACCATTCGCTAGCGTGATGCTTTTGTATGTGCATAGGCAGAATGGTGAATGTTATAGAATATTTAAAACAGGCACTTTGTTCGGGCCTAAACTAAATTTATCAATATTTCGTTTATTAAATAATACATTTTATGAAGCACGCATTTCAATCACTAACAGCTTCATTCCAAAGATTTGGCGGGAAAATAATGCCTTTACAAAGAGCACTTTTATTGTTTAATTTTGTAAACCGACTAGTAATGTCGGATGTTGCTGCACTGCCTTGCAATATGTTCATATTGTTCGTGTCTTTCGAAAGTGTCGTATATCGTGAATTATTGTTTTATCAAACTAATATAGTATCTCATAGTTTCAACTGTCTTTATAATGGTATTGTCATATTACGGAACTGTGAAAAAATTGGTGTAGTTAATGAATATGTGTATTTGGGCATAACTATTGATATTTTTTTTAATGGGATAAACATATTACCAAATCATGTAAAAGATTAAGAACATTTATAGGCAGCATGTTTAAAATAAAATATTTTGTTCCAATAAAAACATTAAGACTTATTAATCAATCATTAGCGGAATCAATTATTAGGTATGGTATTACCAGTTGGGGCCTTTCTTGTAAAACCAACATTTAAGAAATTCAGTCTTTACAAAACTCGGCTCTTAAATCAATTAACAGATCGGCTAGAATTGATAAGGAAGAGGTATACAAACTTTTTAAAAGGCAAGGGTGCCTGTTCGTAAAGGCTCAATTTTTTATTAGATGTCGATTTGATAGTTAATATCAAGAAAGGGTTCATAATACAAGGCTAGCACAACGTGAAAGCTTGTCAGTACCGAGGTTTGTAAACAAGTATAGCCAAAGAATATTTCATTATAAAATTACAATTTTTTTTAATAAGATTCCTAAGCAGACCTTAAAAGTAACAAGTGTTGACAAAACTTTTAAGAAAAAAATTATTAAATGGCTAATTTGTAACAAGGCTTAATAATGATTATTATTTTATGGTAACAGCATCTATTAAATTTTTTGTTAATATTTTTTTTTTTAATACGTATGCTTTTAGTTCTTAGTAATGTTCATATTACTTTTTATATTCATAAAATTTCTTTAACTTTTTTTTTGTAAAGGAAAAATAAAAAACCTGCTGACAAGCCGGTTTCGCGGTTTAGTGGGTTTCATTGTTTTTCCTTTTATTTTTTTGTTCATGTTTACCTTCTTAAATAAAAATAAATACAAAAAAATAAAAATGCCTTTTTAAATGTTTTCTGCCGAAGCTGAGATATTTATTTTACTCTGTATACTTTGTATCCCTGTATTTTTTTATGTAATATTTCAATGAACCGGGCATTTGTCCCATAATTAAGTATTGAGATACTAGTTTAGTGTATTGTTTTTTGTCCTAGGTTGTCACGTATAATTTAATTTATTGAGGAAGAGAAATCTTGAAAGGGTCTCAGAAATATTTTGTTTGGCACTAAAATGTCAGTATTAATTTTTGTGGAATGCAATTGAAATAGGTTTTTGGAAATCTTGTGGGACAAGCTTCAGTCTTTATCTTGGAGTCTGCAAGTGTATAATCATTTCATACTAAGTACTGTAAATATTATTCAGGCGTTTGAAAAAAAAAAGTAATAAAAGTCTATGAAATACTGTCCAGTAAAAAAATATTTTTGAATTTGTAATTTTAAATTCCGCAAAAACGGCCATTCCACTGGCCACGCCCATAATACGTCACGATTCATGTTTATTTGTTCCTGCCCATTCAAATTCGTTTCAATATTGTCACGAATCTTAACGTTACAACTACCAAGGCCAAACATGTTGCGTTTTTCTAGCAACGTATTTTTATGAAATTTCTTTTTACATTTATCAAATACTTGAAGATAGACATGTCAAGAGTAGTAATAATCGGCGTGCGTACATGAGAATACGAATGAATGTAGAGGAAGCGAGGTATGTGTGCAAAGACAGAGTGATATGGCGTTCTATCCTCTCTGCCTGTCCTTACGGGGAAACGGCGTGATAGTTTGTTTGTTTGCATTTATGCATGAAAACATTTCTCCACAATATCCATATTGATTTTGCAAATACAATTGATTATCCTAAATCCATTTACTAGATACTCCACCATGATGCTGCAAAAAAAATAAATTAATACGACCTTCGGTCAAAGAGGATTGGCCTACTACTCGATTAAAGTGTACAATCTACTTCCACTATCCATAAGGACAATTAGTAAGTACTCACAATATAAAATTGCTATTAAGAAATGGATAGTGGAGGTGGGTTGCGCACGGATCGATGAGTGGATCAAGCCAAATAGGTAAAATGCTTGTACTGTTTATGAAATTTGGTCTATATAAATGGTTATGTTTTTTTATGATTATTTTAGTTTATATTGCTTACTATGTAATGATAATTAGGTTAATTACGTTTTTTAAAAAATATTATTATGTTAACTTTGTTAAACAACTAATTTAAGGCATATTTCACATTTTGTAAAATGTTTCCCTCGGCACGGGACACCTCCAGTGACGGAACATTATTCTGTATTAAATAAAAAATACAAACAATGTAAAATTATACATAAATAAATATATTTTTATCGGTATTCGTAGTATGTTATATTTCCCTATTCTGATAATAGAGTATGGGACCTTGTCATGTGTAAATATAACAAATAATAATATCTATATTATATAATAAACTATAAGAAAATGGGTGAACAGATTTCCGTCTCCTCGTGGAAAATTACACTCGTCCTTGACGTACAAAATCCCTCGCTATTTTAATAAACTTTACGTCAAGTTACGAGACTGGTAGTTGTAAATTAGTGCAAAAAATACAATGTCATGCTGTCATGTATACCATATTAAATATTTATATTAGCTCTTTGGCCCACTTAACACGTTCCAACCAAATCCACACGGCACGGTAAAATTAAAGTGGATTGACATTAATTACTACTACTACTACCATCACGCTATTTCCCCGTAGGGGTAGGCAGAGAGAATGGACCGCCAAGCACGTCTATCCTGGCATACATTTCTAGCTTCTTCCACATTCATACATCTTGTAATACATGCCCTTCGGATCTGCCTGGTTTTGACATGACCAGACTTAAGATTTTGGTTAATGTGATCATGCCACGTCTTCCTTGCTCATCCTCGTCCCACGTTACCGTTCATTCTCGCTTCATATATATATTTTTTCGATTATAAACAAAGATTAACAATAAATAATATGACCTCACTGGGGTTACCCGTACCGAGGACACTTAACAATATACTTTTTTTTAAATATTTTTACACGTGATAATAAACAAAAAAGAGAACAAGCGGGTTTTGAGTTTTTCCTGAAACAATACTTCACTCTCACAGCCTCGCACCTCTGCTGGGAGAGCATTCCATGGCGTAGGGCCTGCGACCGCAAAATCGCGTTCGCCGAATTTAGTGCGCTGTTTGCGTAGAGGTATAATAACTTGTAGATGTAGCTGATCTATGCGTAAAACGTATGTCAACTAGTTCATCTGGAATGCAAAGTTCCCTTATATATTCTGGGGCAGAGTTGTGCAGTGACTTAGGTATACATAAGCCAACAAAGTTTGTATTCCACCCTCTGTGGAAAACGTAGCCAGTGTAATTACCGAAGTAGTGGAGTAATATGACAGAACTTAGAAATTCCAAAAATAAGTTTCGCTGCGGCATTCAAAACAGACTATAGACGAGTCATTTTATTCATTGATATACCTGCGTAGATACCATTACAATAATCGACTCTAGACACTACAAACGCATTTATTAATTGACGGGCGGCATCAACCGGCAATTTTTTGCGTATGCATTTAATCTGTCTTATCTGACAAAAGCGTGAACTTATCGTTCTACTAATTTGAGCGTTAAGAGAAAGGTCAGAATGAAGGAAGACTCCCAGTAGTTTAACGGTGGGTAAAGCGGTACTCCTTACATCGGGTAGGGCCGTATCTTGAATCAAATTCTGTCGTCTGGCTGAAGCCACCCATATTCCGTTTTAGATGGTTTAATGTTAGTCTATTTTCAGCCATCCAGTTTTCTATTTTCTCCATGCATCCATTAATTAAATTAACAAGCCCATTTCTCTCCCCTGGTTTACGATAAAAAAAATCCAAATACAAGATAAGCTCCGGAACCTATGTCGAATGGAACACAATTCGGATCTCAGTGACGTATCTATACATATATATCAATGCAAAATATGAGATATTTTAAAATACAAGTATTTAAAAAAACGAGAAATTAACATTTAGTATACTGTAATAAAAATAATAATATAATTTAGGAATGTTAAAGCAAAATACAACTTCATTATTTTTAACAATATGAGAGATATCAAGTCTTGTATTCTATGTAGATTTATGCGACAATACATAAAAATAATAAAAAAATAATTATAGTACAAGAATATCAACTATCAACCCACCTAATGTTACTTTATCGTGCCGTGTGAATTTTTACTTTAATCTGAAATGGACCGGACCTATCACTAGACCGCAGAGTGATTCATTACGTATCTAACGAGAAGACATTTTTGTAGTAGTTGTATGAAAACAGGGTTATCACAATTTACAATATTAGAAGAAAACGATCATAGAACTATATTGATGTACTACATAAAACATACTATAAGCGCAGCGTTCATTCTTGGTTTGAGAATGAAGTTGCGGTAACGTGTCCTTAGCACGTTTAGTATGAAGAACTAAACTAAATATATTTGATATTTGTAGCACTAATTTTGTGGTTCATTATTATATTTTAGAGATATAAATGAAAATATAAATCAAGAGGGCAACGTCAAGTTGCCGAAACTAGTCGATTTTGTCATATTTTTACATACAAAATTAATACTAAATTTATTGGCCAAAAAATCTTTGTTTTTGTTTAAAATTAAATAGACCTGTTTAGTTTAGTATTTCATACTTATTTATTTTATTAAAGTATTATTATTGTTGTTTTACATTATATTTCTTTGAAATTTATTATTAATACAATAATATAACAAATTAAAATACTTAGATAATAAAATGTAATAAAAACGATAAAAGAAAACACAAAATTAATTACAACAGGAAATTAAAAGGAAATAAAAGAATATCAAGTTGTTTAAAATATGTTGTATTACTTTATACAGGATGTTCTTTAAACCCTGTCACATCCGAAACCACGATGTTCAGTTTGAGGAAGAAGACATATTGACACATTTAAATAAATTTTTAGAAGGAATAAAATTTACAAAAACGAAATATTTTTTTAAAAATTGGTTGCTTTCTTCTGCAGGGGAGAAACGAGGTGGGGGAGAGGGAAGTCTGATACACAGTCAACAGCGCGGCCGCACCCCCCTTGCTTCTTCCCCCTACAGAAGTAAGAAACCGTTTTTTTTTCCGAATATATTTATTTTTTTAATTTTCTTCGTTCTAAATATTTTTTTAATGTGCTAATATGTCGTCTTGCCCATACTGATCATTCTAGTTTTGAATGTGACGTGGTTTAAAGAACACCTGTATACATTTTATTATTTTTCCGATAGACAAAGTTTTTGTGCACTTTCGATTGATTGGGAATTCTCTGTGTTTTGTTAAAATAATAACAGATAAAAGTATCAAAATATGACTGATTTTAAGCATAATTACCGATTTGCAATTATAACATTATTTATTTATTTATTTATTTATTTCATTTTATTTGGGATTTTTACAGCTATTACATAAACAAAATAATTAGAAAAATCTTAACAATACTAAAGCCAATTAAAAAAATCCACTGTAAATATAATGACACATAATATATAAGAAAAGAAGTTTAGTAATTGTATTTGTGTGACGTTTGTATTCATGTGTATGTGAATGTGTGTATGCGTGAATGAATGAGGGAGAGGATACATATGCGTGTGGGAATGAAAGAGGGAGAGGGTGCGTTTGTATGGGTGCGTAAGTATGAAAATAATATATTTGCTTAAAACTTGTAAATTGTATTAAAAATGGTACAATAAAGAGCTTAGTAAAAAGTTAGAAACCTTTTTGTTAAAATTCAAATGACGAAATGATATAAATTGTTTTTTTTTTTTTTTTTTTTTTTTTTTAAGTATGTTAAATTTCACAACCGTATTCTGAAGAAAAAAAAAGCATTTTATTTTTTAAATTTAACTGATACACATCGAATGAATAATGTGGGACGAGTCCTATACAATACAGTAGGTAATCACAAAATGCAGTAAATACGAAATAACGACAACAATAAAATAAGGATTGACAATACGCGAACGTTGATCCAAAACGAACACACAAATGGTATGCACCTACATAATATATAAATAAGAATAACATATAAGTTTAATAGAAATGATTCGGATTATAAAAATCAGGTGTCACAAACAGTTGGCCCGCAGTACAGGGATACATAATTATATTAAAAGATCTTCTCACTATAAAACTTATATATGTTCAGGGATAGAGAGCAACGGAGAGGAGGATGCGGACAAAGACAATTTATTACCTATGGCAGTTTTGATAAATTTAATATTTTTGGTAAATATATCTATTTCGTTAAATTTCCTGTTATACGTATCCATAATACGGTTAATCGTAGCGTTTTTTGACGAATTTGTTCTACATTTAGGTATGTGGAAAAGTTGTGTATAACGCGTTTGTCTCTGTGGTACCTTGAGATGAATGCGGTTAACCAATTCGGGGGAATCTATTTTATCAGATATTATGTTGGTGAGTGAACACTATATCAGCTGTGGTTCGTCTATCAGCGAGAGTTTGGATATTATGAAAAACGCACGCTTGGCGATAATCTGGAAAATTGAGATGTAATCTACGGTTTAAATTTTTTATAAACATTTTTTGAATTCTTTCAATTTTGCAGGAATGAATTTTATAATAAGGAGACCAGACAGGTGAAGAAAATTCTAGTAAACTACGAACATAAGATTATGCTCTAAACGCTCGTCTTTACATTCGTTTTGGCTTAAATATTTTTTTTTTGTATGTTTATTTTTCTTCTTTGAGAAACTTTATGTCTGGATGGATTAAAACATCAAGATCGTAGTAGGTGGCTTGAGGATGTTTCGACAACGTTGTTGTGTCGTACTTTTTAATTAACATAAAATAACTTTTATGTATTATTAATATTTAAAGCATTAACTGTGCGGTCAAACATTTTACTAAATGTTATTAAATATTTGTATATAACCACTTACAACGGAATAACTATCATGAAGGTGTATCGTGGGTTTTGCATGTTGGTTTAATTAGTGTACTGACGAGTCTTTAAACCGGTAGACATAGAAAAGTCAGTAAGAATCGGATTGTGGTCTCGTGGCTAGTGTTGCGGACTCACGGATCAGAGGTCCGAGGTTCGATCTCCACTCTACCCAACTTGATTTCCATTTTCTAATAGTGAGTTATTTACAACTCGTTGAAAATGGCCACCAAAATTGAAATATTTCGGTAAATCATACGAACGCTAATATTTCTTTTTTATTAAAAAAAATAAAAAAATTAGTGGTTATACAGTTGTTCTTTAAACCCTGTCACATCTGAAACCACGATGATCACTATGGGCAAGAAGATATATTAGCATATTTAGAACGAAGAATTTTTTTTTTTTTTTTAAATGGTTGCTTACTTTTGCAGGGGAGAAATGAGGGGGGCGTGGCTGTGCGGTCGACAGTGTATCAGGCTCCCCCTCCCCCTCCTCGTTTCTACCCTACAGGAGTAAGTAACCATTTGTTTTTTATTTATCTTTTATTTTTTAAGATTTTAGTCGTTCAAAAAATTTATTTTAATGTGCCAATTTTAATTTTAATGTCTTCTTGCTCATACTGATCATCGTGGTTTCGGATGTGACAGGGTTTAAAGAAAACCTGGATACCAATATTTAATAACATTTAGTGACTTATATATATTTGTGGCACCCCTGTTCTTACCACTGGCAGTACAAAGTGAGTGTATGTATTGTCATATAACATAAATATAATATAAATTTACAAACATAAATAGTTTGCGTCATGGCCGGTCACGCCTTCCGCGGGGGCACGGTACAGCGTAGTGTGCGCGGTACCGCGTGCTGTCCACGTGATAGCGCCGTGCGCGACCGCCACTCCCGCCCTCCCGTGTCCGGATGTCCGGATGTCTGGAAGGATGGATAATGGACTCTGAAAATTCAAGGCTTGATTGTTTCTTCGCTTTCCATTTCCAGGACTTAAATAACTGATATAAAATTATGTTACGAACGTAAGACACCCCCCGCATCATAAAAAGCCGAACCCATGAAAAACATTTTTTTTTCTTATCATTATCGCGCGCGCATCACTATGGCGCATTTCAATAAGTTTTCAAATTTTATGCGAATTAACTACAGTGAACGCGGATCTTTTATATTATCACAACTCTGAGCCGCGGTTATGAACGCTATCTTCATCTGTACATATCGAGACAGTGTAAACTACAATCGATATTTATGTACGAAAATATGTATACACAGTGTTCTTTAAACCCTGTCACATGCGAAATCACAATGATCAGTATAGGCAATAAGACATATTAGCATATTTAAAAAAATATTTAAAACAAAGAAAATTTAAAAAAAAAAAATATTTAAAAAAACAAATGGTTGCTTACTTCTGCAAGGGAGAAGTGAGGGAAGTGCGGCGCAGTATCAGACTCCCCTCCCTTCCTCCTCGATTCTCCCCTGCAGAAGTAAGCAACCATTTGTTTTTTTTAGTTTTTTTTAAAAATTTATTATTTCTAAAAAAATATTTTGATGTGCCTGATGTGATACTGATCATCGTGGTATTGGATGTGACAGGGTTTAATGAACACCCTGTATTTGTACAAATATTCAATGTATCTTTAAACATGTTTATAAAAAATAGTTTTTCATACAGAAAACTTAATTTTACTTTGTAAATAAAATTTAAGATAAATTTTTACTTCCCATTAAAATACGGACCCTCCCATTAATACATTATTGAGGAAATAACGAGAGAAATTTATTGGTCATCCAGTTTTTCAGGATGATTCTGAGCCTTGACATCGGGCTTGTTTGTGAGTGTGCATATTTAAAAACTGCGTCAAAACGCATCAAAATGCATTACCTAACTGTATTTAACATTTTTCATAGTAATTTCGGTGTTTTTTTTCCTCAGGTATCGCAGCTCAAAGAATCATTCGGACGTAAGTCTTTCGTGGCCAGGAAACGGGCCAGATTTAAATACAATTGATAATCTTTAGGCCATAAATAGAAAAAAAATATGTTAGAAATCTCCGAAACCGGTCCAAGAATTAAAAAACCTTATAGAAATAGTTTGGCATGAATAAATTTCAAGGAATTTTTTTAATACACTACAAATCCACGCTGAGACAAATAGTGTGATCACGGCCAAAGGTGGTCAAACAAAACATTAATATTTTTCTAATTAAATAATAAATATATATTTAAAATGCCTTGAGGTGTTTTTTTTACTTTATAAATATTTCAGTATAAAAAAGTCTAAAACAGAACAATTAGAGAAGTTTTCTTCGTATTAAAATGTTTTTTTGTCTTGCATAGAAAACCTCTTATAACTTATTTAAACGTCAAACTTCGTAATTCATTGCAGTAAATACTTAAATATTGCCACGAAAAAAATAAGAAAATATGTTGAAATGCGCGGTAGTAAAAATAATTTTAAAATATCTCAATTGTATTTTTTACGAGTTCGGCTTTTTATAATGCGGGCTGCATGCGTATATTTGATTGTGAATCTAAATACGATTTATATTTTTTTATGAACATGAAAATACAATAAATACATAATCACGGACTCAATGGTGTAGTGGTTAAAACGCTTGACTCATGTGCGGAAGGTTCCGGATTCGATTCCCGCTGTCAAACTAATTTCATTAGTGATGGGAAATTACTGATCACTGATCAAATCGATTTTACCAGTTATGTCATGCAATCATGAAACTCTGTTTCCGAAAATTGATATAAAAAACGCAAAAACAAGCCTATTATAGTGTGTTTAACACAATTATTCACCAAAAAATGAGACATTTATACTTTTTTCATGAACAACATCAAATGAATTATTTTTTTATTTGATCAATTTGTCCCATATCTAACGTTTTTGCAAAATGATGTAACCTTGTAAGAACGTCGTTAATAATTATGTTTATTTTAGTTTTAAAGCTGATTTTATATATCAATGTTGATTTATGTTTCAAGCATTGTATTAAAAAAATTAATTAACACGCCAGATACAAATGATTTTTCGTGCGTCAATATAAATAACTCCTTTGACGTTACTACAAAGTTATGTCGTCACTTTTTCTGACAACTGTCATTATAATCATGTTACATTTTAAGAACTATAATTAAAATGTTTTTTTTACAAGCCTGCGTGTTCAGCGCTGAATTCGCTACTATAATTGGGCCTTCGGTCTGTTGTGGTGTATTAAAAAAATTAAAATATAAAAATAACATCGGAAACATTTATACTATTGATAATTGTCACTACTTTTTTTTTTCACTGCTGAATTTAAAGCATACAACTTATCAGCAGGTTTATATATACTGCTTTAATTTTTCTTATTTAACCTACATTAATCAAAATTTTATTTGGAAAACATTACAATACTCTTATTGTACCATATTATATTACATTATTTCATATTAAAAACTATTATTAATACAAAAAATCTTTTTTCCATTAGCCATAATTTCAGCACACGTCTCAGTACTGCATTTAACTCTCTTTTTAATATTGTTTGATAACATGTTAAATATTTTAGGTATACTGTATTGCAGTGTCTCTTTGCCATATTCATTACAATATATAGGAACAGCTAGCCCTCCCATACTAGTAAACCTGGTGTTGTAAGCATGTCCCAATTTGTGTTTATACTCGGAGTGCGACGCATGCAGACAAATTAAGTTGCTCCAAAGTAGATCCCTTACTGATAATTTATTTACAGATTTATACAGGCGGTATACATATTTATGTAGTAGCGATTTGATGATAGAATTTTGCAAAGTTTGAATAAAATTAATATTAGTTTCACTTGATAACCCCCAGGAAGTAATAGCGTATCGTATAATTGATTCTGAGAGAGATAAATAAATAATTCGTAAAGCATTAACATCACGGTACATTAACCGCAGCGTACCTTGATCATTTTTGTTACTTGACGGTAAGATGATCAGTCTTACGCTCCAGAGATTATGAAATATTGTAGTGTAAAAACATATTTATGCTTTGATTTCTAACTCATATTACGAACGTCATTCGATCCCAATTTATCAATCGATCCGCTGGTAATGTTTCCTCGTTTCTAAAAATAGCGTAAGTGCGCTGTGCCGCCGCACACGCTTTTATCTCGTGTTAAACTAGTTAGATACAAAATTAGCCTCGGGTCGTGACACGAGCGGGGCATTACACATTAATGGCATTACTTACCAGAATAAATTGTAATATTTGTTTATTATTTAAACTTTCATTGCTACTTAGCTCTCCCGCAAGCCAAAACACGTGAAATTGTTTTTTAAAAAGACTGCGTTTAATTACTGTGTTATTTATTTGATGTTATCAGCCCACTTGACATGTGGGGAAGCTGTGACACGGTAGCAGTCGAGTTGTTACTAAGTCGGTGTTTGCTATTAAGGTGATAAAATAATCAAAATATGTCAACTTACGAAACTAGATCACCACTCAGCACTCAGCACTCACCACTAGAGGAACGCGTGCATCCGTTTACTTGTTATTGTCTATAGTCTATAGTCTATAGTCTAGATCTAGATCTGAATTTGTATCACGCAAACTATGAAACTACCTACTATATTTCACTAGAAAGACAACTTAGAAAGATATGTCGCTTTTTTAGGCATATTGAGTGATACATATCACCGGATTCGTCTCGACAATATCGACGATGGGAAAATATGGGATGTTATCGTTAATAGGATTAGATAATATTAGCCGTGTCAAATTATAATATGCCTGTTTTTCTATTTCCAAAGATGGCAAATTGAGATGTGTCACTTAACAACAAACATGCCATGACAACATACGAGGCATAGCATCTTTAGAAATGGAGTAATGGTTGACAATTTATGATATGTCAAACACATCTTGTTTAAAATGGCAAAATATGATATGACAGGCGCCGTGGCGCAGTTGGTTCGACGGCCACTGTGAAACTGGCGTCGCGGGTTCGATTCCTGTCAATTGCAAGAAAAAAATCCAAGAAAGATCATTTTCTCAATTGGTCTGGGTGCTATGGTGTATTTTTCATTACCTCCGTCCATATTTCCGCTATCCCACCTGCTGACAAACCTCAAAATAGAGGCTTAGCGGGTTATTCCTTTAAATATATATATATATATATATATATCTTGTTTCGTCAACCATTACTCTATTTCAAAAAATGACATATCATGTCTGTTGAAATATGGCTAAAAAGGGTATGTCAAACATATCTTGTTAGGCCATCTTTGTTCTGGGTGGCTAAATAAGATGTGTCATGGAAGTCTGGAAAAAAAAGACAAATTTTCAGCATAAACACGCTATGGTGAATAAAATCCGGAAGAAGTAAATGTTTAATGAATCGACTGGCACATTTTTAAATTGCGTCGATTTATACAAAACGCTGAAAATTTTTCTTAATTAATTAGGCTTGTAAACTAAAATTTTCATTTTTCAGAGCCCATTGAACTTTAAAAATGTCCTCCTATAAAATTTATAAAAGCTGACATGACATACTTGGCCATCTTTCCACTAATTTGGTACAGTATAATACTTTGATACTTAAAAATAAGGAAAAAGTTTCCTAAGAACATAATATTTTTTTATAAATATGTGCTTTGTATTTATTTGAACGGTTAACTTTGTGGTTAAACGTGTTAAACAATTCACATCAATTGACATTGTCTTCGAGACAGAATAAGGAACTCGATAAGGGAAATAAGCGAGATCGAAGATGTCGTTAGATGGAGCAGGCATCAGAGAAGACATTGGGATGCACACATGAGGAGAATGGAGCTATCCAAGCTCCCTCGCATTCCACGGCCGACTCCAAGGTACGATGCCTAAAAACTCATATATAAAACGATAATTATTCCACACATTATTTTTCCTTGAAATTTTCTGTTCATGTTTACCTTCTTAAATTAAAAAAATAAACGAATAAAAAAATATAGTTTACTGCTCTACGGTATTATTTTTAGTCAATGGCGAAAATTTAAAGAAATTGGAAGTACTTTGAAATAGAGCCATGAGAATAGTGCTTAAGAAAAGTAGATATAATAAAATAGAAAAAATGCGAAAAGAACTCAATTGGATAGGAATAAAAAAGAGACTGAAATATATTACGCTTTTTTTTATATTTCTTTTTTAAAACAATCGATTGCTCAAATACTTCATTATTGATTAATACAGTGTTAAATAAAAAAAATCGTAAGTGTATTACTAGAAATAAGAATAGAATAAGGCTGCCATTAAAAAAATAAACAAAATACCAAAATTGTATTATGTATAAAGGCTTGAAAATGTATAAAGAGATGCCTAAATGTATGAAAAGAGTTTGAATGAATTTAAAAAGAAATCAATTTGTTTCTTTTTTGGGTGATACCGTGTCTACTAGTATGTTGTACCGTGTCGCAGTCGGCAGTAGGCACATTTCTATTCATTTTTGTAGTATGTAGTGCTGGAAACAGTGTTGGGTTTAATTTCAGCCCGTCGTCTTTGTTTATGTTATTTGGGTGTCTGTGTATTTCAATTGCCTCTTTTATTATTCGTGCACTGTAATTATTTATTTATTTATTTAACTTTTTGTACATTATGTTATTTGTACATTGGCGGGCTTATTGCCAAATGGCAATTTCTTCCAACCAACCAATAAAATAAAAGTTTTATTTTTATAATTCAAGTTACAGAACATATTCAATTGAAGAAAAAAAAAAGATTAAAAAGTTAAAAATATATAAAAATAGAAATAAACGTATTTGTTTATAAGTTACCTTAAATCAAAACTATTACTCAATGGGAAAAAGGAAAAAAGAGGAAAGAGGAAAAAGGAAAGGAGGAGGTATTAAGGAAGAGAAAGGAGATGTTTCTTCAGACGTGATTTAAACAGAGATAATGTAGTAACATCTTTGATGGTGGATGGGAGATGATTCCACAGTCGAGCCGCATGGACACTATAGGAGTTAGAGAAGAAAGAGGAATTGTGCATGGGTGTTAAGAGAGTGCCTTGAGAATGAGAACGAAGAGGTAAGTTTCACACAGGTAAATAGGAGCGTTAGGACTATGAAGTACATTGAACAGAAGTGAGAGGGAATGATAGTCTCTCCGCTGTCTAATTTTGAGCCATTTCAGTTGCCTACGATAATCAGAAATGTGGTCATATCGTCGTAATTACTGGGTTTATACAAAACCAAAATCACGACATGATATCACCCAAAAAAGAAACGAATTGATAACAGTGACCGTGAAAACCTTCGCACCTGTTTAAAAAGAAATGTTTCGTTTAATGTAAAATATGAAAGTAAAGTAAGTGTAAATGCTAGTTTATATGTAATATGAAATCAATGTAAAAATGGCTGGTTTAAGTGGCCACTTTACACACCGTGTAGCATTCACCATTCTGCGTATGTTCGAACATCCACATTTCCTCAACTCTTCCGTCTGTCGACTTTTGTGAAGTAAATGATCTGAAACTTTTATTATGCGGGTGAGATTTATCCGGCTGGACCGATTCACCTACTAGGCGACGCTTTTACCAGTTAGTTAATACGCATTAACTAACATTATTTTAGGCCACGAATTAAATATTAAATATGCCTACGGGTTTCGTAATACAACTGTTAATTTGTCTTTTTAGTTGAGTTTAGTTTATTTTCCGCCTTGGCACAGGTACTAAAAACTTTAAACAAAGTTTATTTGTCACTAAGTAACCAAATTTTTATCGAGGTTGCAGTTTCTTTAAAGCCTTGAAAATTCGAATGCATAATGTACACTTTTGATGTTTGACGATTTTTTTCATATTTTTTATGGCGTGTCACCTTAAAGGTGTTGTGCCAGTTTCATGTTAAATATTAAAAATAATCATATAAATTTACGGAGATGAGGTAAAGAGATTTTGTCGATAAAGCTTATCTCAGCCTTGCAAAATGTACAAGTACAGTGTAAATCTGAGTCAAGAATATTTGATAAGATTAAGAAAGCGTCTCTGAGATGGTTTGGTCATGTAGAACGAATGGACGACGAAAGAATGGTAAAACAAGTATGTGTGGCGAGACGAAGACGACCAAAGAAGACGTGGCATGATCAGATAAGCCAAAATCTTAAGTCCGGTCATGTCAAAAGCGGACAAAATCGAAGGGCATGTGCGACAAGATGTATGAATGTGGAGGAAGCTGGGAATATATGTAAGGATAGACGCGTGTGGCGGTCCATTCTCTCTACCTACCGGCGTGATGGTAGTAGTAACATAATGTACGGACACATTACAATAAGAATTAAGAAAATATTTTTTTTAAATTATATCGATCTTAATAATTCAGGGGGAACATTGCATTGGAACGTTTGAATCGGGTTGTGGTCCTGTGACTAGTGTCTCAGACTCACGGACCTTCGGTCCGTGGTTCGAATCCTTCTCTACCCCAACTTGATTCCCATTCTCTAATAGTGAGTTATTTACAACTCGTTGAAAATGGCCCTCAAAATGAAATATTTGTGTAAATCATCAGAACGCAAATATTTATTTTTCAAAAAAAAAAAACATTAAGCGTACGTTTTTTTTGTTGTAGGTAGATGTGTGAGTTGTTTTCTTGCATTTGAATTCTAATGCTAGATTCATAATTCATATCGTAATACATAATAGTACTTTATTTCAATGTGCCAATACTGCCAATTTGCCTTGGCTGATAGTTCGCGCTCGTTATTATTGTTCTCCTGTTTCGATTTGCCGATACTGCTAGTTCAGCGCTTAGTCTTAGGATAAGTGCAGAGAATCACGTCTTCACTGAGAACTGTATTTATATTGAGTATCCGATATGCATGCACAGCGATATCTCATTTTGCCAAGGTAAAATTTAATGGAGATTAAGATGTTAATTGATTGATTATATTTCCGTCGGCTATCAAAATCAACTCGTGTATTTTTATCTGATAATTATTTATGGATACTGTAAAACAACGCAAAACCTGACACATTAGTTAAGACGTAGAATACTCGACCCAAATATTATCATGCCTCATTGATTGTCAGCGCTCTCAAAAGCCTGATGAAAAACAGTTTGAAAGAGACTTCGTAAACAAATGCACTTTTTTAATTTTATTAATGGCAAATAATAGTTGCTGCAAAAATCAAAGATTTATTACAGATTATGATTTATTTATACAGTATAATAATTTTTCAAAATGTATGAAGAAATTTTTAAATAGAAGAAGATCCAATTTTACCTAATTTTCGAAAAACAAGATTTCTCTTTGATTTAAACACTAGCGCAGCACAAAATCATTATTCTTTCTCGGGAAAACGAATTTTCATAAGTTACTTTTAAAAATAAACAGAATTGAAGACATAAAAGTACATATTCAAATCCAAACTAAAGAATCATTCCTTTTCTCTTTTTTATATTACACAAAAATATTAAACCTGTCTATTTATTCATCATCATCATCATCATCATCATCATTCCCTTTCCGCACCTAATGGTGCATAGGGCACTGCATTGGTACACCAACCGAAGCGTATCTTGATTATTTTTGTTACATGAAGGTAAGATTATCAGTCTTACGCTTCAGGTACCAGTCCAGGGACTATGAAATATTCTAGGGTGGAATCACCCTTTTAAATAAATATTTCATATCAACCATGTCGGTAATCAACCCGAGACCTCTTGCATGGCAGGCTAACGCGCTGACCATCACACCACGGGGCCGACAAAATTTATTTATTATAGGAGCAAAAATTCAAAAAAAATTCTTGGTTACCCACGAACAGGCCATGCCTTTGTGGGATTTTTTGTTTACTATTTTTACTGTTAATATGTATTTCATTTAGATGTATTTCATTGCTAAGTAATTATCCTTTATTTTTTTAATATTTTGTTTTACTTATTAAAATTAAAAAATACACATATAAAACCTTAGAGTATATACATCTAAGTATAAAACCCACTCCATACTAACTTTCATGCTATATTATTTTATTAATAATGCACGGGTATATGTCATATTACATATTAAGAATGTTTTGAAATAACTTTCCACCTCTGAACAGGTTTCCAGGTGAGAAGGACTCCTTAATTAATTTTGTATATTTATTTAAATATTTTATATGGTTAATAAAAAATCATTTACAAAAAATACAACTAAAATCTTTAATATAAATTGCGAAACGAACGCATCCTGCTCCATTGAAACGTTGACTATAAAACGTAAAAATTTCTAATGTGCAAATAAAAAATATATGTACGGGCAAGTTGTGTACCTTTGGACAATCATCATGTCTAATCATCACTACGTAGAATATAAAAATTCCCGAAAAATATCTTAGGATTACATTTTTCTCGTGTTTTAAATTTATAAATTATAAATTTATTTCCCACAAAAATTCCGTTTTCATGCTACATTTGCTACTTTTTTGCCACGTGATAAAGTCTGGTTTTTACCATTTGTATATTACAGATGTATAATTGAAAGGGTTTTTTATTTGTTTAAGCATGTTTTTGTTTTTAACCTCAAATTCAAAAGACTGTTGAATTTTCAAAAGTTTTTTAGTGTTCTGGTGGACAGATTTTGGAGAGGATAATATTATGAATATCGTTTTCTATGTCACAAATGCCAAAACATTCAGAGGAATCCAATTCATTCGATTCTGAAGAATTTTATGAATTATACGTATGTCGTTTTTAGGTTCTACCTTTTTATGTACCTACTCACGAATATTTTTTTTAATTTGTATTCTTTCGTAACAGTTTGCGATTCTCAATTCTGTTAAAATTTTGTTTAATTAACTTTTGTTTCTTTTAAGTTAAAAACTATTTTTATTTCCACATTTCCACTCGTATGAGTGTATATGGACAAAAACGTGCCTTTTGTGAAAATCGCTATAAAATAAAATGGGTGTCATTTAAAGCATTAAAAAAAATAGTGAGGCAGTAAAATTATAAATGTAGAAAAAAATAACAAACAGAAAAATATAGTTGGCCAAAGAAAGAGCACTTGCCACTAATTTCAAAACTTTTTTCGTGAAATATTTTTTATTTTGTTTGAAGTTTGAAATCGTGAATATTGGGTATCGTATTTCCCTCGTATAAGGAATATCGTAATATTGACAAATTACAACAGGGATGAAAAATACCTTAAATAAGGTAATATGGAAGTCTAGGCATTTACAGGGCTTATGATCTGTCATTGGCTGGTTTAAGTGGCCACTTTACACACTGTGTAACGTTCACCATTTTGCCTATGTTTGAACATCCATATTTTTTCAATTCTTCCATTTGTTGATTTTAGTGAAGTTAAAGAGCTGAAACCTTTATCGTTGTGAAGAGATTCATCTGACTGAATTATTTCACATGCTAGGCAAAATGGTGAATGTTACACAGTGTGTAAAGTGGTCACTTAAACCAGCCAATGACAGATCATAACATAAGCCCTGTAAATGCCTAGACTTCCATATTACCTTATTTAAGGTATTTTTCATCCCTGTTGTAATTTGTTAATCTTAATGACTACCGAGGGGGTGAAATCCAGTGTTTTGTCTACGAACATGTGGACAAACTCAAATATTGTAATATCGTAATATTTCTCATCGCGTATTATGTTATTTTCAAACAAAATATCCCTTTTGTAATCAGCAAGGCTAGCAACGTTTTTAGCGAGAGTGCTTCCCTAAGTCATCTCTAATTAAATAACGAGAAAATGAGGATTAGTTACCACGGCCAAATATCAAGGCGAGCGTTTATCTTACAAGGATGCAACTATTTTAGACTAAAAATAGCATGAAATAACTGATAAAAATTGTTTACTGTGTACGCAAATCAAATATTGATTTATATATTTTTTTTTTAATTAATAGACTTTTTATAACAGATAACAGGTATTAATAAATATAGAGATTACTAATAATTAATATGGATGATGTTAATAAGGTCACCTTAGGCCATTCTAAAAAAATAATTTTGAAAATTTTCATGTGTTCTTGATGCTATCATATTTTATTTCTAGTTTTTTTTAATTCCATACATGATACATTTGTTTATCTCTTAATTATGGTACAACATCAAATGTTATATTTGAAAACAATAGAAAACCAAAAGATTTTTTTTCCGTAATAGAAAAAAAACACTCTTCTGTAATTAGTAAAACATAATTGTTATAATATTAATCACATAAATATTTGTGGTAAGATAATACTAAATATTTACTCAGTGAAAACCAAATGCCGCCTATATAACACCTATTCTCCTCCTCTACGGATGCGAATCGTGGCACCTCACAAAGGCCCAAAACAGCAAAATTCTGAGTTTTGAGAAAAGGTGTCTAAGAAGAATCTTGGGTGCGCGGTGGTTTGACTTTGTGCGGAATGAAGTAATAAGAGAACGGGCGCAGCAAACTGTCATCAAGCGGAGGCGATACGGTTGGCTTGGCCATGTGCTGCGGATGCCTCCTGAGAGCCTTAACCACGCTTGCCCACTTTACAAGGCATCGGGTTCTTGACGTCCACTGCTAACTGGTCGTCGGCAGTTCGTGTCAGAACTACGAATGAATAATACTGTTTGGTGTTTTTTTAAATAGTGAAATGTTAAAAGGGTGCCTACACAAAAGCTGCAAAGGTGCAAAAGGCTTTTACGAGTTAATTGACATACAAAATTTTCATGAGCTGTCATAAAATTTTAATGAACTAATAGCAAAATTTTTTTTTCAGGAAATAATTAACTCTATTTTATGACGTTTAGTAAAAAATAAGAAGTTAGATATTTTATATTAATACTGCACTTTTTTTCTGTTAAACAAATTATTTTTATTTAATATGGTGGGAGTCAAACAGTCGTATAATCTCAGAGTAATAAATGCGCTGTATAGTGGAATAACAATTGTTTACCTTTAATGAAGTGTGGAGATTCAATAAAAAATTTAAATGATCTTTGTTTTCAAAGAAATTAGGAGTTACTGCTTTTTACCCCGTAAAAGAGGACGAAAAATTTGGTTTCGATACAGTAATAACTCAATTTCATCATATTTGGAGTTACGGAAGTTTACCTCTCGCATGCAAAAATGTAGATAGAGAGCATTTTAGAAAAAGGATATGGAAGTCTTGGCATTTACAGGGTGGTTTATGACCTGTCTAAAAATTTGTTTCAATTTTCATGCTTCTTAGACCAGTTGGTTTAATCAATAATATTTTGAGTTTATCAAAATTTTTATAGACAAGGACTGCATTTCACTCCCTAGAGAATCGTTAAGTGGTTATATACAAATATTTATTAACATTTAGGTTAATTACAAATTAAAAACACTTCTTACTTATTTTTTGTGCAGTGTAAATGGGAGCTAGATTTCTAAACGTCCATGCGCTATGTAGCTGCAAGACGTATTGTAATCTAGCTCTTATATAATTAATAAAATTACATTAATGGAAATGGGGAACTAGAATCCCAACCGCCTATGCGCTCTGTAGCTGCAAAGCGTATTTGGATGATTATTGTATTTTTATAATAATAGGTATTTTTAGTACCTATTCGAAATTTGAATATATTTTTCACGTCCCTCCAAACGTCACGATATCACGCGTAGCGATAGTGACGTCACGGCCTCGCGTCACTAAACCACCACTGGGCGGGAAAATGTAAAATCAATAGCGCCTGACGTCATCGAGCATCACAGAGAACACGTGCGGCAAAACAAGCGTATCAAATTGTGAGAGCGCATCAAAAGGATTCGACCATTTGCTGTAAACGATGGTGAAAATTATTTTATTTTCTATGTTTGTTGTGTGTTGTATTCTGTCTCGGCTGGGTGAGGTTTCGTGTAAGCAGTCACGCCAGACAGTAGTGATGCGATTAGCAACGCCCATGAATGTATAGACAAAGTACGTAGGTATTCTATTTCTTCGGACCTTATCAGCTGTCGCGTGCCTTGAACAAACACATTCCCTCTGTCGTCTGTTAACTGGAAGCCGATCGATATGTAAGGCGTAACTCAGTGGCGGACTGTCGTTTTCTAGTTAACCGTGATGGAACAACCGGGCCCCTCCAGTCCAAAGTCCAGACACGCGTTTTGAAAGTGACATATTGTTGATTCAGAAATATTTATATTTTTACAGATAAAATTGAGGTTTTTGCGCACTTTTGAATCTTTTTTTGTAATGTTTTGTAAAAACTCATTTTAAATTTTAGTTTTAGGTACATACCTATTATATCTTAAGTATTTTGGGCTAAGGTCTAATTTAATACTTAATTATATAACAAGTCTTCATATAAATGCAACCAGCATAGCTTTTGAAGAAACTTTTACAAATTTTCTGCAGTGTCTAACAATGTACTTTATTTATTTTTATTTACATACTTACTCGCATGTATACTCTCGCTGTGTCCAGGCTGATGAGCAATACAGTTTTGTGTGTGAAATATAACCATAATCCTGGACGAGCGTTTTCGACTCGATGCCTACTCTTAATCTCTAATATATTCATTAGAGATTAATGGATCATGTTAAAAGTCTTCATAAACTAACTTACAATCAACATGGCTTTCAGGAAAAAAAAGGAACCGGAACAGCCCTAGTAAATTTAATAAATTGTATTCAAACCAACATGGATACTGGGATCCCAATCACGGGAGTAATATTAGATTTTTAAAAAGCTTTTTAAAACGGTTCACGTTGAGACCATGATAAAAAAATTAAACGACATAGGAGTAAAATTTCAAGAATGTAAACTATTAAAATCATATTAGCAAATCGGAAGCAGTATACATATGTTAATAAAAAAAAGGTTTTTGCAAACAGTAAATTTTGGAGTATCCCAAGGATCTATTTTGGGTCCAATATTACATATTTTATACATTAATGATTTGTCACTGTACAATTTCAAGGGAAAAATTATTATGTATGCCGATGACATTGGACTGTTCTATAAAAATCAAACAGACGTATTAACAAACAATGACATAAACAAAGACCTAACTATGTTGACTAAATGGACAAACACAAACTTACTTACACTTAATGAAAAAAAATGCAATATTATCCATTTTGAATCTAGAAAAAAAGTCACAAAGTAGATGCTTTCATAAATAATGAACGACTTACAGAAATTGAACATGTTAATACTTAGGACTAACAATAGATAGACAATTGACATGGACAATTCATATCAACAATTTAATAAGCAAATTGGCGACATTATCGAGTCTTTTTTTAAAAATCAAAAACTTTGTTCCAAAAACGGAAAAAAATCAAATGTATGAAGCCTATGTAAAAACTAAAATATGTTATACGCAACTACTATGGGGAGCAGGAAATCAAAATGACATAAACAGACTACAAAGACAACAAAATAAAATATTAAAGTTAGTATATGACCTTCCCTATCTAACTGCAACTAGAGAACTTTTTAAACAAACTAAGCAATTAAATATAACTGAACTCTTTCAACAAATCATTAAAATTTATCCATAAATTAGCCACTAATGTAATTGTAGACGAAGAACTAAAACTTGTAAAAAAATGTAGTCAACATGGACATAATACGAGAATATCAGACAAATACCATATACAACTTTCTAAAACAAGACAAGGACAATCAAGACTAATGAACCAGGGACTGAAATTATAATAATGATAATTATTATTATGGATAACTTATAAAGCGCCATTTTCGTAATATAATACCTCAAGGGCGCTTTACAAAGTGATTATATAAAGATATAAATTTAATTTTAACTTTTTAATTTAAGAAAAATAATGTACTTTTTTATATTACTTTTCCACCACATGCCAAGAATTTATTCAAATGATTTAGAGAACAAGTGGGTTTTAAGTTTCTTCCGAAACATCACTTTACTCTCACAGTTTCGGATTTCTGCTGGGAGAGCATTCCATGCCGTAGGGCCTGCGACCGCAAATGCACGTTCGCCGAATTTAGTGCGCCGCTTGCGTAGAGGTATAATAACTTTTCCTTTCGACGTAGATGTAGCTGATCTAAGCATAAGACGTCTGTCAGTTAGTTCATCTGGAATGCAGAGTTCCCTTAGATATTCTGGAGCAGAGCTGTGCAGTGACTTATACATAAGCCAACAGAGTTTGTATTCCACCCTCTGTGGAAAACGTAGCCAGTGCAATTCCCGAAGTAGTGGAGTGATATGACTGAATTTAGAGATTCCAAAAATAAGTCTCGCTGCGGCATTTAATACAGCCTGTAGGCGAGTCATTTTATTCATTGGTAGACCTGCGTAGATACCATTACAATAATCGACTCTAGACACTACAAACGCATTTATTAATTGACGGGCGGCATCAACTGACAAATTTTTGCGTATGCATTTAATCTATACAATAAACTACCAGACAAAACTAAACAAAAGACTCAGACAAACTTTTCAAAAGATGTTAAAAATATAATTTTGAACAACAAAGTATGAATGAAAAATGTGTGTATTATTTTTTGTAAAATGAATGTAATAATCCGTGAGGGTTTATAAATAAATTTTCAAATAAAAAATATAAAAAATTAAAAAAAGTAAAATCCTGAAAAAGGAAATCTAGTGGACAAAATTCCGCGTCTTAGAGTAGCGGTTGGCGTCTTCGCTTACCATGCTTAAGCCTCCGGGTTCGATTCCTGAGAGACTAAACATTTTTGTTCATAATTAATTGTGTGTAGGTATATTATTGTTTTATAGATAAAAACTTATGCGTCAGTTGTTTTTTGTTACGTGCTGGGATATGTTTTAAAATTCAATTTTGTATCTAAAAATAAGTATACTACGAGATAAAACTCAGCGATGTTTGGCTCAAGAAATGCCGTAACGACAATCTGCGCATCTGGCCCATTAGCTCAGTTGGTTAGAGCGTCGTGCTAATAACGCGAAGGTCGCGGGTTCGATCCCCTCATGGGCCACGAAGATTTTTTTGCGACGTAATTTATTTTTAAGAAATTTTAAGAAAAAAATAACATCATATTTTTACATATGAATACCTAATGATACATAGCGTCTGCATTAGTAGCATTAGTAATCATTGAATTCAATTAAGCTAGCCAATTTGAAGGAAGTAAATTATATATTTTTTTAATCTTTTTTTGTGCATGCTGTGTTCACACATAATTGATGAACAATATCTAAACATAACAAATTGTGATTATTATACCAATGCCATGTGTTTTGTTTATTGCTTGTTAACCATAATAAATAAAATAAATAAAAATATGCTTCCGTGGTCTGGTCTCCATTCTATGTGAACCGTATAAATCACATTGAATCAGTCTAACGTCGCTGGCTGCGAAAAGTAGCGTGGATGCTTAAGCTAGGGTTTCCTAGGACAGCGGTGCCCGTATTTTAACGGCCGTAGTGAACGATGATGCAGTGGACAGCCGTCGTAGAGGTGACTAGAGTGTGGTTTTCTAGGAAAACGGTGTTATCAACACCATTTAACACCGTTTTCCTAGGAAACCACTCTCTAATCACTTTTACGATGGCTGTCCACTGCATCACCGTTCACTACGGCCGTTAAAATACGGGCACCGCTGTCCTAGGAAACCCTAGCTTTAGACTAGAGAGGGATAACTATTTATATACTGATATAGAGTCAATGTTAAATATTTCTAGTCTACAAAAACGTAGAACTAATATTGACTCTATATTATATTATGCAGGTATGTTCGGCATACTAAATAACTAAATGGTATAATCGATGTGGACGGGTAAAATCATATATTCCGACTCGTAGGTTGAGGAAAATGAAGTACTGTTTATTGATCAGCATACAACAAACTATGGGCTTGATTCTCCAATAACCCGTCTTTGTCGTATTGTTAACTCGAGACAAGATCTGTACTTTTTTTGTTTAAGTTTACAACGATTTTAAACGAGCACTAAATAAATACTCCAGATCTCGTCTTGATGTCCCTTGTATTTGTCAATGCTTCTTTTATTATTTTTTAAATGTTTTTAAGTGTTCTTATATTGTAATATTTATCCCTATGAATTGTGTAAATGGACGATGTCCATAAAAAAGAATACACCAGTCGCGTCGTATTTTCATTATGTTTTTGTTATATAAAGGCAAGATGATCACTCCTACGCTACAGATCTATGAAACACGATAGTGTAAAAATATTTTTTAAATAAATCTTTCTGTTTATCATGTTTATCATGTTTATCACGTTTATCACGTTTATCACGTTTTTCACGTTTTTCACGTTTATCGCGTTTATCACGTTTATCATGTTTATCATGTTTATCATGTTTATCATGTTTATCACGTTTATCGTGTTTATCGTGTTTATCATGTTTATCATGTTTATCATGTTTATCATGTTTAACATGTTTAACATGTTTATCATGTCTATCATGTTTATCATGTTTATCATGTTTATCATGTTTATCGTGTTTATCGTGTTTATCGTGTTTATCGTGTTTATCATGTTTATCATGTTTATCATGTTTATCATGTCGGTAATCTCAAAACCTACGATTTTTCCATATTAAAATTTTCTTCTTTGAAAATCACGCTATTAAAAAAAAAAGTAAACTAGATTTTAAAAAACTATCATTTTATTAAAGTATTTATAATAAAACATATAATAATAACTTTGCCCTGCTAACAAGGGTACATACCCCGTTTCAAGCTAGGCAATTACATTTTAACACATAATAATTATTTACAAGTAAATTTATGGTACAGACAAATAAAATATAAACTTACTAGTATACATATATTGATATGTGTATGCACACACATACATACATACACGAGTACCTATGCGCATACACATTCATACATAAAAGATACACAGTTTAACACATATTGGGGAAAGTTCGTGATTGCCATTTGTTTGGTTTTAATTATTCCTTATTGTTCTATTTTAATTTATTATATAAATAAAACACGAGTGATACTTTAATCCACAAATTTGGAATATCCGGTGACCGGTTTCATCGCTTTCGCGACATCTTCGAGACTGGTATCTTTATTAAAAAGTTAAATGTATTTAATGAGTTTTAAACTCATTAAAATAGCATTATATCAATTCATTAGTTAACCCAATGAAAATTTGTTGATAATGATCCTTAAGATAAAAATAACTTTATTTAATTTACTTACATATAACTTTGAATTATGTATCCTTACCTCTGTTCTGTATAAATACATTTAACTTTTTAATAAAGATACCAGTCTCGAAGATGTCGCGAAAGCGATGAAACCGGTCACTGGATATTCCAAATTTGTGGATTAAAGTATCACTCGTGTTTTATTTATATAATAAATTACAATGAACTTCCATCAAGAATTTTCACTTACAAACTTAAATGTTTTTGTTCTATTTTATTTTCACCATCTGGTAAGAATATCCAATCCGCGGCATGCATCAACTTCTGTTACTCCCTACGACCGATGTCTTGAAAGAGCGACGTCAATACTTTCTTCAACTCGACAACACTCCCGCTTTACCACAATTCTGGCAAAAATATATAGACTTTCTTGCCAACGTAATAGTGTTGCCTCGATGCCAGAACAGTGTTGACCCCTTCACTTAGTATCAGATCCCCATTGGAGTAACTGCAACTGCATCTGAAGATGTACAACAAATCCTGTCCTGACCCTGATCAGCCTCTCTATAATAATGGATAGAAGATCGAGAAAGTTGACAGCTTTAAGTTCTTGGGAGTTCACATAACTGAGGATGGAAGCATGCACAAAGAGCTCGCAACCTGCCTAGGAATTGCTGAAGCAACTTTAAACATGACGCGTGTTGGCTGGAACTCTAGTCTATACTCGGTCAAAACGAAATGCCGATTATTCAACTCTTGTATAATGTCAGTAGGTACTCCTAAATGGGGGCGAATCTTGACACCTTACCAAAGCTCAGAACACCAAACGTCCGAGTTTTGAGAGCAAGTGCTTGAGGAGAATATTAGGTATGAAGTGGTTCGATTTTATAACTAACATTGAAGTCCAAGAACAGACGCAGCAGCCTCCTTTAATGAGCGTCTTGAGGTTTGCGGCGGTGGACCTGGCTTGGACACGTGCTGCGCATGCCGCAGGAGAGCCTAAACCCAAGTTGCCTCTTTTTTAAACCTGCGGGCTCACGCCGTCCTGGAGGGCCGTCGATGACGATCTTTACACTTTATTCGGCGGATCTAAGGGGCGCTGGATTGACGTGGGAGGAGGTGAAAGCACTGTTTGGCGATAGGGTCTCCTGGAGGCAACCGGTGATGTCCACATGCTT
This sequence comes from Micrasema longulum, assembly GCF_059751315.1. Taxonomy (NCBI): domain Eukaryota; kingdom Metazoa; phylum Arthropoda; class Insecta; order Trichoptera; family Brachycentridae; genus Micrasema; species Micrasema longulum. The sequence goes on from NW_028278358.1 coordinate 198,233, forward strand.
CACTTAGGAGCAGATGTGGAAAAGAAGAATAGAAGATTAGAGTATCTCTTATTAGGGTTTTGGCTGATGCTTAAGTTTGGTCTTTATTTATGTGTGTAACCACTACCGTTCTCAATATATACTGTTGTACTCTGAATTGTTTTTTATATACTTAGAGGTTCTAAAATATCATTAAGGTATCTTTTATCTAGGGTCTCGATATTGTTTATTTAAATAACTGTGAAAACATAGATAAAAATACATCAAATACGATACCCCTTCTTATTTAATTATCAACAAAAACTACGTGTTCGCTGCGTCTTGAAAGTAACTAATTAATCAACAATATTTCAAGTTTGTCCAAATTTTTTGTAGACAAGGACTGGATTAAACTCCCTGAGGAGCTGTTAATATTAACATATTACAACAGAGATGAAAAACATTTAAGAGAAGGTAATATAGAAGTCTAGGCATCTACAGGGCTTGTGACCTGTCATTGGCTAGTTTGAGTGACCAGTTTACACACTAACAGTAACATTCACTATTCTGCCCGTATTTGAACATCTATATTCCTTCAATTCTTTCATCTGTTGCGGGTAAAATTCGTGTAATTGAATTATTTCGCCTACATAGTAGGCAACGCCTGAAAATTCAATTTTTTAATTTCTATACTTCTTCAAGGACCAGGTGGATTTATCAACAATATTTTGAGTTTGTCCAAATTTTTTTGTAGACAAGGACTAGATTTAACTCCCTGGGAGCTGTTCATACTAACATATTACAAAAGAGACAAAGAACTTCACTTTATCTTCACAAACATCAACAGATGAAAGAATTGAAGGAATATGATGGGCAGAATGGTGAATGTTACACAGTGTGTAAAGTGGCCACTTACCAGCCAATGACAGGTCATAAGCCCTGTAGATGCCTAGACTTCTATATTAACTTCTCTAAAATGTTCTTCATCTCTGTTGTAATATGTTAATATTTACTAATTAATAAATAGGTTGTGATAATATTGCGATTTATTTTCGATGCCCCTTATAATCAGTATTGTATCAACCTGCAAGATTTTGAAATCAATAAATCATGAATTTAATTAAATTTTTATTGGTACTTAAATTGATTAATCAATCATTATTATCTAAAAGCACGTCAGAATTATCTCCCATTGTGGTCAATTGTTTTTTATTTTTAAAATATTTTATTATATTGTCCTAATAGCACGCATTTATGCCATTAATGTTTATCGCCGATTGATAAAACAGAATTATTTTCAAGTAACATGTGTGACGCATCAGGTTTAATTGAAAATGGAGGTACAGCGAACCCCAAACGTTCATCAGGATAACTCATGGTTGAGGGCGCAGATATAGTGTATTATCTTTTCAGTGGTTGAGGGGTTGAACTGATCGTAGTCAGCTGCGGTCGTCAGTATACAAGTATAAAAACACTAGTTTAAGGGTTTAAGCAAAGGTTAAAATCAAGCTTATACTTCTCGGACCCTTCTCAAAATATTATTCAAATATTAAAAAAAATAAAAATAAAAATTGAAAACCTTTTGAAGCTTTTCTTATTATTTCATTATTACGAAATGAAATAATTCGTTTTCAGTATTACTGAGTTTTAAGAACGCGACCAAAGTTTCGGGAGAGAACTCCATCAACCAACGGAAAATAGAATATAAGTTAGTAACTCTGAAAACAATAATTAATTATTTCATATATTTTTTGTTTTCAACGTTTTTTAAAAAATATTTTTTTGTGTCTTTTTTACTGCTTTTTCTAGACTTTTTTGCTGTTTATTATTACAAAAACATAACTTGGTTATTAGTGTTACGCGATTTTATTATTTTGCAAGAACACTACAATAGTTTCGGGAGAGCACTCCTCCCATCGACGGGTGATATAAAACTGAGAATAAAATCGTGTAACACTAATAACAAAGTTTTATAATAATTTATGATGAAGTGAAGGCCGATTTAATTAGTAATATTTATGTTTTCATTTACTTTTTAAAATTACTTTTTTGTCTTATTTATGTCCTTAATTATTATTACAGTTAATTAATCATGTTTTTTTTTCTTATGTAGTCTTCTTTAAAAGCCTTTTTATCGAATGCTCGTAGCATGCCTCTTTTTAAGATAAATTGAAATTTAAAAATCCGGTTTCATGTTTTTTTTTAAGTTTTCTTATTATTTTATTTTATTTTTTAATATTGAAAAGAAATATTTGCGGTCTCATGATTTTCCCAAATATTCCATTTCGAGGGCCATTTTCAACGAGTTGTAAATAACTCACTATTAGAAAATGGGAATTGAGTTGGGGTAGAGTGGGATTCGAACCACGGTCCTTTGAACCGTGAGTCCGAGTCACTAGCCACGGGACCACAACCCGATTCTTGCTTTAGTAATGCTTTTTGATAGTTGGGTACTTATTGTTTTTTTACTATAACATTTATAATTATAATTAACTAAGAATAATGTACTTTATTTATTTCTTTTATTTATTTATTATGGAAATCATACAGTCTTTTGAACAAAATCAAGGTACAAGAAAACAATTTTAAAAAGTAAGACCAATAACAGATTTCACATTAATTTATTATAAATACAGAAGGAGAGGGGAAAAAATTTAACTCTAAAAAACTACATATCATACAAATGAAATAAAATGTACATAAAAGGGAGAAGACATGGTAACTCTACCTTCCTAGAGGGGTCTCTCTCTACTTCCATGAACATTTATATTTATTACTAAAGAAATCACAACCAACAATAATTCATTAGATAAAGGTTTAGCAAATTTTGTAATATGAAAACTTCACCGATCCATTATAATAAAGTTTCATACCTCCAATTATTTGATGTACCTACTGTACGTTTCCTTAATATTAATATATATATCAAAGACAAATAATTTATTTAACTACTTTCACATGTGTATTTGTACATTGGCGGCCTTATAGAGTGAAAATCGATTCAATCAATAAAATTAGGTAAAATAATTCGGAAGAACTAACATTCACCGTTATTAATGTTAAAATTGTATCTCTGTACGGCTGAGTCTTTAATTAGCGAAATGTGGATATACAAACATAGTCAGAAAGTTTACTTTTACGTAGTGTGTAAAATGTCACTTTAGCTAGCCAATGACATGCCTTAAGAGAATATGCGGTGACAGAGCACTTTAATTAGTAGGTATTTAAACATAGTTTTTCTGTCACTCTGTCGCAGATGCCTCCAGTATCCTGTACAAAAAGGCAATTCCACGTCCGACTGGATTATACCTAGCTAAAATCGACAAAACAAAGGTCTCGTATTCACGATTTCCGCACCCCAAATCTGAACCGATTTAGTTTTTTTTAAAAGAAAGAGCTGCAGAATGAAATTGTCTATGTCGGTATCTTTTCCGTTTTTTTAAAAAAAATATTTGTAATATATTTATTTAGATAGTTGTTCAAATAAAATTTGAACACCTAGTTAAACCTGTCATATTTGTTTACTGTACGTCCGAAGACGGCAGATAAAACTGGGTTTTTGTATGACAATATACAATTTATAAAAATATTAAAAAAACAAACGATAGGTACACGCCATTGATGGATATCTATAGATATAGTGTGTAAAAATCATTGCTTTAAAGTCATCATCCAGGGAGAAAATACGGGAATACGTTTGTCTGAAAAAAAGTCAGCCGCGTATTCTCTCCCCTCTCCAATAATTTATCCGTTTTTGTTGAATTTTACCGCTGTTAGACGACTGAAAACTTCTCGATTTGCTATACGATCAAGCACTCCTTGTAAGCATAAGAGACCTTAAACTCTTTGGTAGCAATATACCATATATATTAATACAGATAAAATAATACGTGGGTATGCAAAAATGCGTTAAGCCACACCAACCTCAAATTAAGATAATTGATATTTAACAAGAGGCGCATTAAAAAAAATATATGATCAATAATTTAGCTTGGCTGATAAGTATTAAATATAAAAAAATACTTAATAGAACAAAAAAAACAAAATTTATATAAAATATAACAAAAAAGTAAATTAAAACACTTTTACTACCTTTATTATAACAATTAAGCAAAAATATTTTGAGATTACTTCCCAAAAAAAAAATAACATGAAAATCTATCATTTTTAAATATAAAATTATCAACAGAATATACAGGGTGTTCTTTAAACCATGTCACGTCCGAAACCTCGATGATCAGTATGAGCAAGAAGATATATTGGCACATTAAAATAAATTTTTAGAACGAATAAAAATATCAAACAACACAAATGGTTGCTTACTTCTGCAGGGATAAAACGAAGAAGAGGGAGGGGAGAGTCTGATACACCGCCAACCGTGCTTCCGCGCCCCCCTCGCTTCTCCTCTGCAGAAGTAAGCAACCATTTGTTTTTTTTTAAATTTTATTCGTTCTTAAAATTTATTTTAATGGGCCAATATGTGTGTTAAGTTTTTTGTTTAATAGTTCTTAATTTAAATTCTTACTGATTTTGGTGCGTGCCACACCAGAGTATTGTTACTCTGGTGGGTACTAATAGCATAGTATATAAAGATAGCACAAGGGCTATAATCTCTCTCTATTTCGTTTTTTCTCGAAGTCTTCGGTCGTCACGGAGCGCGCTGTGCTTTAAAATAAATGGTATACAGTCCACTATTATCAAGATCTTTTATTTAGTAAAGATCGCCGCCATGTTTATTGAATTGGCTACAACCACCAGCACACATTTTTCCAATGTCTTCTTGCTCATACTGATCATCGTGGTTTCGGATGTGACAGGGTTTAAAGAACACCTGTATTTTATTGTGGTGGAAAATTTTGAAAACTTGGGATTTACTTGCAATATGAATCCTCCAATTACAAAAAGTTAGCAGCCGTTTGTAATAAACAAAACTTGTCGGCGATTCTGACAAATAAAGCGTCTATTGCGGGGTTAACACATTTTTGCAATATTGTTACATATTAGCCAAATATTGATCTTAATTCGCAACGATACCTTATAATATATATCTTTCTAAATTGTATTAACCATAATGTTGAAATAGTGCTTTATTTATTTACTTTTTTTTGTTTACTTTTTAGCAAGAACACTTTACAATTATCTACTCTGCTGAATGTTTATTTTTAGGAAATTAATTTATATAATTTTAAGTTACTAGAATTCCACTCGTCCGCAAGATGAATGGTAAACTTGGTTCAATATGTAAAGATATCAACCATAAAATACTTATATATTGTAATTGGGGGTCTAGAATTTCGACCGTTTATGTGCTCAGTTGCTGCAAGGCTTGTTTATATTCTAACTCCTATTTTTAAAAATGTTTTTTTTTTTTTTTTTTTAATATCATTCAAACACTGAACTTCATTTTCCAATTAAAACATAATGTAAATGGGGGGACTTACCGTCCATGCACTCTGTAGCTGCAAGACGTGCTGTAACCTAGCTCATATCTGTTATAATTGAAATAGATCATAATTGTAAACGAGGAACTAGAATCTCAATCGTCCATGTGCTCCGTAGCTGCAAGATGTGCTAGGATGTTTATTAATTGTACAGCGCCCTTAAGATTTTAACAAAAATGGCGCTATATCCAACTCAAATAATACGTTGAGCACCTTAAAGCCGCGTTACATTGTTTTTAGTCCAGTTTCAGGGTTTTTGGTTAAAGCGTCGAGATGTTACAGATAAGTTGTCAAGTTGAAATTTACCTTTTTTTTCAAAGTAAGACGTTTGAATCAAGATTCTGACATTAATAACAATAATAATCATGGTTTATTAACAAAAAATTACAATTTCTTTATCTACTACATACATATTTAGGTAATTGATTTCTCTGGATTATGTCTAGTCTGCCTAACTAGGTACAACCTGTTTCAAGGCCGACATTTCTATGCAAAAATAAACAATAATGATTACCAACTGGTTTATTTATTATAGAGTTATAATGCCAAGATCTTTTCTAACACTCAGATTATGAGGACATTGTATAATTCCTTGGTAAGAAGTCGTTTGGAGTTTAGTTCCATTATTTGGTCGCCACATGAGACTCGATACTCTTTGATGGTGGAGAGAGTGCAGAAAAAATGTCTGCGCTATCTGTACCTAAAAGAGTGTGGATATTATCCTTGGCTCTTCCCAACCGACTTTTTACTGGGGATGCTAGGCTATCAGTCATTATGGAGGAGGAGGGACGTTCATTCGGGTGTTCACTTTTTCCAGGTGATCGGTGGTCGCATACATAACTCAGAAATTCTGATGGATGTAGGTCTGTTCGTACCTGATAACTATCTTCGACAAAGACAGCATCGATTGTTTTACCTACCGCGATGCAGAACCAACCTGCCAATGGTTATGCCGGTTGGTAGAGCAATCTTGCTACTTAATCGCATCGCCTCGGATGTCGACATATTTCACGACAGTGGGCCTTCCCTTTCACTTTCAGGTAAGCACTTTCTAACTTTTAATTTTTCTTTTTACATTTTGCTATATTATTTTAATAACATAACTATCTACTGTAATTTGTGATCTATTATTGTATTTAGAATGAATTGGGTCTTTTTTCTGTAATGTTCTAAATATCTGAATAAATAAATGAAGCAAATGAAATGAAGCAAACAAATATTTAAATATACAATTTATTATTTTAGAATGTTTTTGAGCAAGTTTTCCGATTTTTCTCTACCTAAATCCAGTAACCATTTTTTTAACAAATTAATACATTAAATATAATTGACTCATTTATTTGGATTTTGTGGCTTGACACATTTTTGTATAATATCCACATAAGATTGTGAACAGAACACACAACCACCGTACGCTGTAAATATGTACATGCCTTCTTCCAATGATTTGGATGACGAAATTTGTGGATTTCATATCGTCATTGGTGACGATCATGCCAGCCGCGCGTGCTATCGGGTACAACTGTATATTTACCTTGTACCTGGCTACTGTAGAACTTAGTAGCTGCTAGGCAGACAATAATAAAAGTATAATCTCATTAGAATAATGATCTTTTGTCCAATATCTGCTATGTCGTATCTAGGAATCCACTCCAGACTGATGATGAGAGATAATAACCAAAATAAATTATAGGAAAGTATTTTTATTATAAACAATATTTCGAGTTTACCCACATGTTAGTGTACAAGAACTGGATTTCGCCCCTCAAGGATTTATGAAGAATAACATATTACAACAGATTTATTTTATTTTTATCTGGAAGTCCAACCCTTGTTGTATCCTTATGCATAAAATTTGTAAGTGAGCATTGGTTTAATTCTTAATATATATCCTCAATTATAGAGCTTCACCATCATTCATAAATTATATAAAAAAGTGTGTAGCTAATTAATTTAATTAAAATCAATTTGAATAATGATAAATATTGAGTTAAAGGTGAGACTGATTGTTTTTCAAAGAAAAGAAAAGAGAAAACAAGAAAATTTTAAAAGGAATAAAGGAAACTAAAATTAATTTACACACACAAAAATAAAGACTTGAGATTTGATTTCAGAAGCACAGCCATATTCGTTTTATAATCATTTACTCTATCATGATAAATATAAATTTGAACTTTTTTTCTGTTTTGGTATAGTCTTAACATTCTTGCAAGAGGGTTAAAATGTGGCATATTGTTTATAAAAATTGGAAGGCAAAAGGTATCAGTAGCTCTATCACAAATAACTATCGGCGTGGTTAAAAACATGCTAAGCATTTGAGCGATCACAATGAACAATAATGAACATGCTTAAGTTATCGCAGTCATATGTCAACGCTCGTGTCAGTTTGTTTTTTTGTTTTCTTCGTAAATAAATACAGTTCATTGGCGAAAATTCGGCGTTTACTATAAAAATTAATACAATATATTGCATTTGCAAAATAGTAAGGAGTATCTAATACAAAAAAGAGAACAATAAATTACAATTCCTATAACGACTGCTTTTCTGGACATTTGGCTTTCCAACCGCAGGCTAAACGCAATAAATAGTATGATAAATAAAAATAGCAGTTTTAGAATATTTTCCTTATTTACACCGGTGAAATTTAAATATGTGATTGCGCAGCAGGATTATACGTCGCGAAACGTAAATATTTTGAAATTTTATATTAGGTGTTCACGGATGTTCCATTGTGATCGTGAATACGATAAACAACAATGGCGAGAAATTGTTATCACGTCGCTTATTAGCACGTCGATAGTTATTTGTGATTCAGCTACAGGTGATCTCAGACGCCTGCGGGAAACGTGCAATGCCACATTTTCAACACAAAACACTGAATCAACATTATTGTGAATTATATTATACAAGTACCTAGATCATATCTTAATTTTTCTCCTAGTTTCTAACTTTTCCATTTAAAAATACTCCAAGCGCTCTTCGTAATATTGCAGTGTTCTGCCCATATGGCACTTAAATGACAAAGAACGAAGGATTTTTTCCGTACAGTTTCAATTATATTTTTACAAGCACATAATGAGGTGACCAAACAATACATCCAAGCAGATATAAGGAACATTTTAGAAATTGGAATATGAAGTCAGGGCACATACAGGGCTTATGACCTGTCACCGGTCGGAGTAGAAGTTTAAAAATTGAAAAATATTTTCAGGCGTTGCCTGGTAGGTAAAATAACGCAGTCAAATGAATCTCTCTCCCGTCAATCGAGGTATCAGCTCTTTAACATAAAAAGATCGACACTGAAGAATTCTGAATGATGGCTCAAGACAGAAAACAGAAAACGTTCTGATGTGACATGATGAGATGGACCTTTTATCTAATAATAGTTTTTATTTCTGTACTTTTATTACAATATAATTTTATCTAATAATGCTTTAAAACTTTTGTTTTAAAAAAAGGAATAGTTGCTAGCCATCTCAGAACAGGCTACACCAAGTGAGATAGTTAGAAACCATACTTTATTATTTGTTTTTCCTATTGTAAGAACTGAAAATAATAAAAAATTATCGCCGATTTTGTCGGCACGGAATCTAGAAAAAAAAGTCATATGGATGTTCAAATATAGGGAAAAATGATGTTGCGCAATGTGTAACGTGGCTACTTACACCTGCCAATAATAGGCCATAGGCCCTGTAAATGCATTGACTTCATATTCCCTTCTCGAAAATAGTTTCCGTCTCTGTTGTAAAACAAAAAAACAAACGCCATATCACTCTGTCTTTGCATACAGACCTCGCTTCCTCTACATTCATACATCTTCTCATGCACGCGCGCCGATTATTCCTACTCTTGACATACCCATCTTCAAGTATTCGATGGACCTGATCGTGCCATCTCTTTCGCGGTCTTCCTCGTTTTCACATCAATCAACATTCGCATCGTAGATCCGGTAATACGTTATTAATATGTTTATGACATTCACAAGTAGATTTTGTAGTATTTTAAATGCTTTTTTATGATAAAATGGATTTGTGTATTTTTTTGTATTACGCGCTTTAAAAATAAAAAATAAAATTATTTTATGTATCATTGTATTTGACAGATGTGCCATAATTTACCAGTAAATTTTAAATTAGTAAACCAATTGAAAAATATATGCTCTACCACAAAATTGAGTAAACGTAATTTATTTTCTGCACGTTATGTAATATAAATAATATACAAGTATCATCATCATCATCACCTATTCCCTTTCCGTATCTAATGGTGCACAGGTACACCAATCGCAGTGTATCTTGATCATTTCTGTAACATGAAGGTAAGATGATCAGTCTTACGCTTCAGGTACCAGTCTGGGGACTATAAAAAATTCTAGTGCAAAAACACTTTTTTTAATAAGTATATCATGTCAACCATGTCGGGAATCGAACCTAAGACCTCTTGCATGGTAGGCAAACGCGCTGACCACTACACCACGAGACCAACGATGTATAAGTATACAGAGCATGTACAATGGAGCCTCGATGAGTTTGTTTATTATGTTCATTAACGCTCAAAGGGCATTTATTAAAAATATGTATTTAAGTAAATGCACAGAAAAAATATGTGAAAATATAAAAGACACGATAAAAAATTCAAATAAATTAAATACAATGAAGATAAACACAAAAAACACAAAGTATATAAACAAAAATAGACACCATGAACTCGGCAATAGTTATTCCCACGTATCGGACATAATATTTAGTGTAGGGTATTGTTCTTATAGAACAAACCTATTAAACTTTTTCAAAGATGGTGAATGGTAATTAAACATTTAGTATAATTGATGTTCTTGTCATATTAATCCTTCAAAGTATTTTATTATTTAATTTGATTTTTAGATTTACTATTTAATGGTTTTAAACCTTTACCGAATGTGTTATATTAATTTTAGGTTTAATTTTTGTTTCTAGTCTTGTGTAAAAAGTCATGTATGTTTTTTTAAAAATAATTTAACCAAATATGTTCATATTATAAGTTTCGTTAAAAGCAATTTTGCCGATTGTCAAAGAAAAATTAAAAATGTTATATTACGCTTTAATTCAATCTTCAGTCACATATGGTATATTAGGATGGGGAGGAGTCTTGGACGTGCATAGTCGCTCAATGGAAATTGCACAGAAAAGTATTATTAAGATCATGAACAAATAACATAAACTATTTCCCAGTAATGCACCATATTTATATGATATAATTTTTTAAATCATTAAAAAAGGAATGGCCTACGCTAAGACGCTGAAGTCTTTGTGGGCATTGTTTCCAAATTATATTGTTGCTTAATTTTAAGATGTATTTTTTTAATTGTATTTTTGTAATTAAAATTCTATGTAAATATATGTATGGAATAATAAACAAATAATAAAACAAAATGATGTGTTTCGGTAAGCAAGAAAGAAAGGTGAGTGAACTAAATAATCTAGCATTACACAGTTTAAAAATTACGGTCATAAAATTAAGATTAATAAAAAAATATATATTAATTTAACAATGCGTAATGGTATTGGTTATTGAAATGCCTCACAGCTCTTTAACTTAATTGGCGTATTATTTAGTTGTATGGCAAAAGTGATAGTAAATAATCTTTGTTGCGATTTTTTAAAGTATTTTGATGTTTTATTTAAGAAAAAAGACCCAATATATAGTAAGTAAAACAAAATTAATGCTAATTATTATGGTAATGTAATAGGGACTGGTATATAAACAACGCACTTACAAAGGATATTGTCTTTTGTGGCCTTTTGGGTCAATGCCTACCGCCGATTATAATTTACATTCAAGGTTGGGTCATAAGTTTACCTGTCGACAATGAATTAATCGGACATGTGGATTACTTATTATTATTAGCGATTAAGAAATATGCAAATAGTCCGAGACCCGCCATTGCGAATTGGTGCACTCGTAAGTATCTTGTTTACATAATAATAATTTCACATTCCGGTTTAGATTTTAAACTCGTATAAGTCGACAAATAAAACTAGGCATTTTTAGGGGTTTTTCTCCTAGTTCCTTTAACGCTTTTCTTGGCAATGAACCCTATTATATAGGATAGGATACATATGATCGCATTTTTTCTCATGAACTAAAATACGAGTAAAACAACATTCAGTTAAAACAATTCATAATAAACTTTGATAATTTTTTTTTATATATTTGGGATTCTGAAGCCTTTTCAACCATCAAATGTGTAACACAATAATTTTTAAAAAAATATTTTTTTTTAAAAGACAAACCATGGGGACACGCCTAATGGTGGTTATCAATAGTGTGTAAAATCATCGCTTCAGTGCTATAATTTAAGAAGAAAATACGAGAATACGTTTGTATGAAGAAAAGTCAGATCGCCCGCATATGTTTTAAATTGATTATCTAAGGTTGACACTCTTTATTTAACACTATTTTAGTTTAATTCTGATGCACTTTTTTAAATTATTACAATAGTGAAACAAAGAAATTAATTTTATTTTTTGGGAGTACCTACTACTGATAAAATATTGTGCTGAAAAAATAAATGGAAATAATAATCCGAAAATTCTTACGGATAAGCACATATTATGTAGAACTTATTACGGACAATATTCGAAAATTTTAAAAGAAACGTTTTTATTTTGAGATGCGAATCGTGAAGATATTTTTTCCATTGACGTTTCACCTAAAAACAGCCAAATTATGCAGAAACAGTAAAGTGCTGAATTATTTATAGAAATCCAACAAGATTAATCCGGTTCGTGGTACTATTGCGGAAACCAGATGTTAATTCTCACCAAGGCAACCAATTTTATGAGTCGCGAACTTTGCCCGCTCTAGACCAGTGTTTTTCAATATTTTTTAATACACGACCCCTTTCCAAGTAAAAAGAATCTGGCGACACCCCAGGACCTTAATTTTATTAAACTAGGTTCTCGTATATCAGTGATTTCAATGACAACGTATTGAATTTTTTATTCTATTTAAATTATTAGTGCCCTTCGCCCATTGACATATTAATACACATAAACATGCACCGAGCCTTAAAAATAAAAAAAATGACACTTAACTCATGCCCAAACGCTCAGTCATGCCCAACGCGTATTTAGTTGTTCTTGCACAACAAAGCTCAAAACAATTAATTTTCTAATATAAATAATATTTTTTGTAAACGCTAAACTATGCCTAGCGGCGCAATTGTGAAGCTCTTCTTAATTACAGGGATGCACGAATAGGAAAATGTTTTAAAAACATAATGAATGTTAGTTAATTTTATTTTTGGATTCCCCAAAATCCAGTGAAAAAAATATAAATGGGTCGAAATTATAAGGAATTTAAGGAAAGAATGGGATTGGGATTCACCAAAAACAAATGTTGTGGACCCCCCACTACACACGAGATGTAAATAGGGGTCCACAACAGAGGATCCCGTTTAGGCAAGCCGTCACCAAATTTTCGGCTTCCGTAAATATAATAATCCACCTAGGTGGTTCTAGAACAGAATGAACAGCAGTGGCGAGCGGTGATTTTTTAAATAGGTAATCTACAAAAAATGTTTTTTGTTTGTACCTGCATATAAGTGTAGGATTTTGTTTGCCGATGGTTGGAGCCCTACCCCAGTTAGAGTTTAACAAAAGACACGAGGTTGCTGCTGAATGCGTATTTATTAAATGGCAAATAAAATACAGCACGCGGCTGTGTAGCGCGAGCGTAGCAGCGATGATGGGTTGAAGAGACTGCACATGGACTTCATGCTAAAAACGACTGACTGAACTGAACTGAACTGGGCGTTGACTGCGCCCTGCGGTCTAGTTATAGGCCACATTCCTTTGTTCTTCATATTTTCATGGTAGGAACGAAGTTAATATACTGCAGTACGTAGATCTCGTGTTTCGCAGAATGTAATGTATAAGAAACGATGTTTGTGATGTGAAACAACTTGTTTCATCGGTCGTCGCATTGTAATTTCAGGTGAAATTATTTAGCACGTATTTGTGACATCGATCATGGACTATGAACCCCACATAAGTACATAATATAACAATATAATTATAAATGCCATAAATGGGTATTTTTCTGTGGTGCCGGGAAAATCTACTCGAACAACAATTATTATTAACTGCGCGATATACGTAGCTTTTCTACACTACTTTAATACAACACTTGTACAAAAGTTTATTAAAAATACCACAATGACATTTCGTAGATATTTCCATTATTATTGAAATGTCAACACTGAGCACTGGCCGATTCCTATTAAAATGAATAATGCCAAAAACGGCCACTTCGAACGCCACATGTCCTATGTGATACATAATATGTCAACGGTATCCTATCAAAGAAAAACAGTATTTACTTCGGAAATAATGTTCGAAATTCTAGTTTCCAAATCTTTAAATAATATTTATAATCTGATGGATTTTTTAGTAATAAAAACCACGACTGCATTAAAGATGTGAAATATATTTTACTTTTTTGAATGGAGAAATAATCTGAAGTAATCGGCTATTTAGTTACATATATATAGAATGGGCTGGGCGCTGAGCGCACTTTATATGTATTTTTTGTAGGAAGATATAAATGGTGGTGGTGATTTATAATAAAAAACAATTATTTTATTTATTTTCCCATAAACATAGTTTTACTATGAAATGTTATTATCGAATTTCAAATATAATGGTAAGATGTGCATAATAGCTTATTTATTTATTTTTATTTATTTATTTAACTTTTTGTACATAATGTTATTTGTACATTGGCGGACTTATTGCCAAATGGCAATTTCTTCCAACCAACCAATAAAATAAAAGTTTTACTTTTATAATTCAAGTTACAGAACATATTCAATAGAAAAAAAAAAGATTAAAAAATTAAAAATATATAAAAATAGAAATAAACGTTTTTGTTTATAAATTACCTTAAATCAAAACTATTACTCAATGGGAAAAAGGAAAAAAGCGGAAAGAGGAAAAAGGAAAGGATGAGAGATTAAGGAAGAGAAAGGAGATGTTTCTTCAGACGTGATTAAAACAGAGATAATGTAGAAACATCTGATGGTGGATGGGAGATGATTCCACAGTCGAGCCGCATGGACACTATATGAGTTAGAGAAGAAAGAGGAATTGTGTATGGGTATTAAGAGAGTGCCTTGAGAATGAGAACGAAGAGGTAAAACATGAACTGATAAGCGTTGAAATTTTTCACACAGGTATATAGGAGCGTTAGGACTATGAAGTACATTGAACAGAAGTGAGAGGGAGTGATAGTCTCTCCGCTGTCTAATTTTATTTAGACGATTCGCCGCTATCTACCTACCTACCTCTAATACCATGGTATTGCATGCATAGATTTTTTGTGTATTTATTTTATGTAATAATGTTACTTGATTTGCATTTTGTGTCATTCGATTTTTGTACAACTTTAAAATTTTACATATTTTTATTTTATTTGACCAATCTACCGTATTTTTTTTTTTTTTTTTTTTTTTTTTGACTACATACGTCTTTTATTTTTCATAAAAAATTATATATAATTTTGTGAAAGAATTGTTTAAAATACATACATAGGTACACTGGAGAGTATTTCAAGTATAACATCATTTAGATAGTATTAAAAAATAATTTAATTTCTTCGGAGTTAATTAAATTAGGTACACATTACACATTTTGGAAATAAAACCATAATATACAACAGAAATGTCACGTAACTATTCAAATGAACAATTTATGTCTACGCCACGCTTTGAAGGTCTATTTTATACATTTCTTTGGAATAATTCTGCCTGCACGGCGCCGTACTGTTGCAGATACAACTTATTGCTTTATACTATCCGACTGTCAGGGGCGTGCACTCCGTATTAAAGCAAGTAGCTCTGTGTAGCTTCAAAAACACATTAAATATTGATGAATTTATGAATAATCAATATGAAGAACCTTTTTCACAGTTGCTCAATTGCTCGACAGCTGCTCGATTGTGGAATAATCTACCCACTAATGTTTGAGACCGTAGATTTCTTTATTTACATTTAAATCAAGATTGAAATGTCACTATCTAAATGTTTGAGTTGTTCCTTTCTCCTTTTTCTTTCCATCCTATCACCTCTCCTCTCCTCTCTTCATAGTATAATGGAAGGAGGAGGGAATCGAGCACTGGCAAACAACCAAATATCTTGGTGTAACTCTGGATAGGACGCTTTCCTATAAGCAGCACTGCACCAATACTAAACAGAAAGTTTCCGCCAGGAATAACATATTACGAAAGCTCACCGGTTCATCTTGGGGAGTATCGTGGAGATATGGATGTACTCCGCACTTCTGCCTTAGGTTTGTGTGTCTCCGCAGCTGAGAACGCTTGTTCCGTTTGGCAGAAGTCAGCACACACCAAACAAGTGGATATTGCTGTAAATGACATTGCGCGATGTCCGGCTGCCTTAAGCCCACATCTGTGCACAAACTTTACTCTATAATAGGAATTGCTCCACCCAACATCGGTAGAAATGTAGCAGCGGACACCGAGAGACACAAACAAATCCATTACCCTAGGCACCCCCTTTACGACCATTGAATGGCTCTTCGGAGACTGGGATCGAGAAGGAGTTTCCTCAAAGTCACAACTGACCTAGAGACCTCTGCAGAAAAACGCAGACCTCTCTGTGGAGAGAGGAACTCGGCGATAGGCTCTGGATAATGCCATCTGAAAGCACAAATACCGCCTACAGTTTGGACTTTCCCACTAAGGTAGGACTAAGGGTAGGGGTATCTAGGTACAAATACAATCCACAGAGGTGAGGTTTTCTGGAGAGAGATGACATGAACTGCGATTGTGGAGAGGTGCAGGATGATCCTCATCTGCTGCTGTGTCCACAAATGCAGTTAACTTGTGAAGATGATTATTTGAAGATGGCCACTGACAAGGCGATATGTATTGCTGCACACTGGAGTGGCAAGGTCTGAAGTCCGGACCCGATAAGTAAGTAAATAGTATAGTGTAAATTATTTAGTTAATTTCGGTTTTTAATTTTTGTATAAAATTATAAGATTCTGTTAAAATATTTTCATATATTTGTAATTTTCTCAAACTGAACGGTTTGGGTAGATAGAAAGAAATTGCCCTTAGGCAATATGCCCGCCCTTATATGTATACAAATTGTTTATGTATATAATGAGTAAAATAAATAAATTAAGAACACGGGGTGTCTATCAATAAAGGAAAAATCAGCACGTGGTCTACGAGACACTAAATGTTTGGGGACCTCTGTTCTAGATCGATGACAGGCAGCAGTAAGCAGTAATATCACTTTATTTATTAGATACCTATAATATTATTCATAGTACGGCATCAACAGTCAGACTCAAGCCCATCTTGCTCATGATTCAGCCGCTGTACGTACTTCAGTAGGCAGGTATATTTACATTAAATACACCTCTGGCCGGTAAGCAGTGTACTCCATACCTAATGCCCATATCCAGATAGAACTGCTTTTTGTGGACCCAACACAAATCGCCAGTAAATATATGTACATCTTGCTGAGAGGATTGTTATTTTAAACTGACAGCAGTTATTTTTGTTAATAATGTACCTATGTTAAAGAGGAGTACACCAATTCTTACTTCGTTGGCAGCTGCCTTAAACATGGACTGGGTGCTGCAATGGAACCAGTCGAGCAAGTTCTTAAGCCAAGAGATGTGCCTTCTACCTGCACTGCGTCTTCCTTCAATCCTTCCCTGTAGAATGACTTGTAAAATTTTATATTTTTCGCCTCTCATCACATGCCCAAAGTACTCAAGTTTTTTTTTCTTTATGGTCTTCAGTACCTCTTTATCTTTTTCCATCCGTCGGAGAACATCGTCGTTTCGGACTCTATCCACCCACGAGATTTTTAATATCTTGCTGTAGCACCACATTTCAAAGGCTTCGATCTTTTTTGAAGTGTTTTGATAAGAAGACATAACATCGAGCAATGCGCATGCGGAGGTCTAAATTAATTACAGAGGCTTTGTTATTATTATTATATATTATTTGTCCGTGGATACTTATTTAAAATATACATAATTATTAGGTAACATGGCGCTAAAAATATATTTATCAATGAGGAAGTCCAGTGGTTGTAATTTGTTAAATTATTTTTTTAAATTTTTATAAATCATATTATCAGCGCTATGATTTTTAAAGTTTTGTATTTCTGAAATTACTCCGCATGTGACGTCAGAGGTTCTCTTCCGTTTATTCTCTGTCAATTCTGCCGATTGGTGCATTTACGGTAGGTAAACCAGATATCTTTCACAGCTCTCTTATTGGTTTTTTTTTCAATAGAAAAAGAAATATTTGCGTTCTTATGATTTACTAATTTTTTTTATTTTGAGGGCCATTTTCAACGAGTTGTAAATAACTCACTATTAGAAAATGGGAATCGAGTTGGGGTAGAGTGGGATTCGAACCACGGTCCTTTGAACCGTGAGTCCGAGTCACAAGCCATGGGACCACAACCCGATTCATAAATTCAGGTTTATTCGTATAGTGACGTCGATCAAAGTAGTTCGATTTTTTTTTTTTTTTCATACATTTTCATGAAACCTTTCTTTACAATTTAATGCTCTAATTTTTACCGCGCGTAAGAAAACATTTTTATATCCCATTCCGTAGGGCTGAACTTCCTCATTGAAGATAACATATGGGCCCAGGGGGGCGATTACAATATGAAGTTTTTTTTATAACAGAGTTATCTCAAAATATCTTTAAATGAAATCGAATTTTCTGCATGAAAATTTTAATTTTCATATGAAATCGTTTTTGAAACATGTTTAATTTTTATATTTATTCAATATAGTTCTATGATTAATCACAATGACTATCTTAACATAATCCATATTATCAAATTTACAACACAATATTTACATCTATACTAATTTATTCTAACATTATTTATTGATAACAGATACTTAAAATATTTAAATAAAAATGTATTTTTACGCACGGTAAAAATTAGAGCAGTAAATAGTACTGCGAAGTTTATTAAAAAAAAATGTGAAAAAAATGATTTTAATAAAAAAATAACTTTACTTGACGTCACTAGTGACTAGTTCTTCCGAATCAAACAATGATAAGAAAGTTGTAATAGATTTCCGATTTACGGTAATTCAACTGACGAATCAGCAGAACTCATTGAGAAGCCTTCTTTTTTGAAGAGAACTCGAGACGTCACACACGAAGTAATTTCAAAAACACAAAACTTTAAAAAATCATAGCGCTGATAATACACAAAATTAAAAAAAAAAATTGTCTCAATTAACAAATATAAAAAAAACATTGAACTTCCTCATGTGGTGCGTCGCAATAACACGCTTACATATCTATTCTTCCGAAGGGAAACATTTTTTATTACCTACTGCTACAAATCAAAAATAAATAATTATTAATTTCAATTCAATTTTCAATTTTATTTATTCATATATAATATGTACATTACAGAATGGATTCATGCATATAAAAATAATTAAAATAATGAGGTAAAATTAGGTATATATTAAAATAACACATAAGTATACATAATATGCAGATAATAATATGTTAAAAAATAAGATAATCTTGTAACGAAAAACTACCTCAGAGACGTGAAAAATTTCAATGTCCAAAGTAATATTGTTCAACATAGAGATGGCCCTTCCAACAGGCATAACCATTAGCAGATTGGTCCCATATATTGGAATGTGAAACAGTCTATGCTGATGCTGTCTAAGGTAATTATCCGGAACATAAAAGCTAATGCTCCGCATAATTTCAGGGTTGTCAATGATACCCCGCAACAATCGAAAGAAGTGCGTAGTTAAATACACATTCCTTCTGGTCTTCAAGGTGCTGTAACCGAGCATACCCTAGAGGAACTCAGTGGGATAAAGCCGCGGATAGTATCCGCACTCCCTCGTGTAAAGAAACCAAAGAAATTTCTTCTGAACCCTCTCCACCATAAGAGAGTGCTTCAACTCACACGGTCCCCAAATCATCGAGCCACTCTCGAGTCTACTTTGCACCAACGAGTTATAAAGAATTCTCAGCACTCGTATATTATGCAAGACGAATTCTAACATCTTCATGAAATGCAACGCTTCAATAAGCCATAATAAGTTATTAGATCGCTCTAAATATACCATTAAATGGGTAATGTAGGCAAGCATTTATCTTGAAACATTAGAGTTCCTAAAAAATGGGTCCTAGGAAAATTTTAATATGTCCGATGAACATTATAAATATTCTGTGTTTACTTTTTATATTATTTTATTTTAAAATAAGAAGAATATAATATGGAAGTCTAGGCATCTACAGGGCTTATGGCCTGTCATTGGCTGGTTTAAGTGGCCACTTTACACACTGTGTAACATTCACCATTCCGCCCATATTTGAAGATCTATATTCCTTCAATTATTTCATCTGTTGATGTTTATGAAGTTAAGTCCAGTCCTTGTCTACAAAAATTTGGACTAACTCAAAATATTGTTGCTATTTTTTTTGTTACATGAAGGTAAGATGACCAGTCTTACGCTTCAGGTGCGAATCCAGGGGCTATGATACATTGATATGTAAAACTATCATCGTTTCCCTATCCACACGCAGTGGTACATATGGTACAATTTTGGTAGAGATAAACTTTAAAACATGGAAAATAAGGTGATCAGTCTTATTCTTCGGGTTCCAGTCCAAGTAAACTACCTTCAAAACTAATATTTCACATCCCCCCTGACAGGAACTCGGAAACTCAAGCGCAGTAGGCGAACCCGCCGACCATTACGCTACGAGGTGGACTTATATCCACTCGATTACCTTTTTCAGATTTTTTAAGTGAGTGGCCATCGAGTCGAAAACACTCCTTCAGGATTCTGATTCTGGAACTGTATTCTTCATCCGCCTGGACACGGAGAGTATTCGGGTCAACTTGTAGGTAACATAGTTCTTACACTCACCCTGTAATAAGTTTGCAATTATAAAATTTCCGATGCAACTGACCAGTTTGTATTTTGAAAATCTAGTTACAAGGGAACGAATGAAAGACTTGATTTAAAGATATTTCTTTGTATTTATAAATATATCCAAACTATGTCACATCGAAGCAATAAATATTACAATTTAACATAACAAAACAGTTTAACTAATGTTCTGATATGTAAATACATACATACATATTGTATTTATTTAATTTTGAGCATATATTTATAAAATATTGCATATACATTTATATACAGGTTTTAATAATATTACCTATAAACAATTCAGATGAAAAACTAGAAACACTTAAAAAATAATATATAATATATCAGGCACTTGGATTATTTATTCTTTTTTTTACATTATAAACAATGATTAATTAATTATTATATTGTAGGTATGTAAATATTTACAAATCAAAGATAAGAAAGGTCTTTATTATTCTGATTCAGATCTATTGCAGAGCAAGCAATATTTTATTTAACTGAATAGTTTGAATAAATAGATTCTAATGAATTCAGCTCAGATTCTCTTTTATTTCGATTTCTTTCTGCCAAATATGAGAAAAATTTCAATTTTCTTTCTTCTGTAAGATTTTGCTACAAAAATATAATAAAATAGTAAGTAATTACTTTTCTGCTTGTGGATCCAAACTGCTTTTACATTTGACAATATTTTTTAATTAACAATCAGCTCAAAGAAATAATATTCGCATAGCGAAGACAACATTTGATTTTAAAAGTAATGCCTAGCTTTTCTGGAAATATTTTCCTTTCTACAGTATGATCATATAAAAAAACAAATCTCTTTATAATGCATTCACTAGATTAAAGATTTGTGTTGACTATATTTTATATCGCGGAGTTATAATTTGAAAAATACTTCTCCACATATAACACTTACAAATCTAAAATCAATCAATAGCTAAAAACAGGATGGCGAAAAACTGTTTTTTTTTTTATTGAATTGAAGAGAAATTAGACTTAGTTTATGGATAAACGTTTCATTTGAATACATTTGAAAACGTAATTTAGTTGACCTTTCAATAAAATACAGGACTCATTTTGACCATATCGAGTTTGTCGAAAAACGTTTTCTAAGAAAAATGGAATGGTTACTCGGATTGCAAATAGGTTATTTCTATTATGAAATAGGGCAATCTCTCAATCTGTCTTCATTGGAGAAATGCAGAACGGAGATGGACCTTATATGCATTTTCAAAATACTTAATCCTATAAGCGATGTCCCATCTCTATTGCGATCAATTTTTTTTATGTTCAAAGGTCAAAATCTGCTATTTATCAAATCTTCCGAGAGCAACTTTTGTTTTTATGCCCCAATGTCCAGAATGAATAGATTAGTCAATTTGTCACACAACTTGGAATTCTTTGGGTTAGATCTTCCGGTTTTTCGTAGATCTTTTAGCCACTAGCACAGTATGGGATGAGAACGTATTGGCATGGGTTAACTCGAAGTCTTATATGTTGATCGTGTTTATAAATACATATATTGTATACAATAACTTTATTGCCATAGTTTGTCTTTGCTACATAGTTTCATTGAGGTAATTTTTTTACCCTGAAAATTGCTTTTGTTCCGCCACATTGGCTACCGTTGCAGGAGCCAAAACATTGGAGCGAATCCAACCTACACAGTCTCACCCAAAAAAGACGATACGTATTGATAACAGTGACCGAAAATCTACGCACCTGTTATGAATTCGTTTATATTAATCCAATTAATTACTAACACAACTTGAAATATTTTTTGACGTAAAACATTTGTACACGTCCCATTAAAATACAAACATAACGCACAAAAAATTTCCATAAAAATTACAACACCGCGATACAAAAACCAATTTAATTTTCTGTTGTTATTAAATACAAAAACGATAATTTTGAAATACTGTAAACATTACTACACTTAATTATTAATTATAAAGATTTGTAACGACGATGAAGATTTTTTTTTGCAGTGGTTATTTTGTCTGTATATTATCCAAAACAGAAGTATGCAGAATAAATGTAATGGTTCATTCTGTCAATTGTCAATAACAACCCACTTTTTGGTAGTTTGTTCAATTTGTTTAGTCAGCATCGGATTCCTCACTCGTATCTTGACTTCCAACTTCCCGCCGACGGCCTTACGCCCATTCATCAACTGAAAATATTGTAATTATTTAAGGTATTATTTTTTTTGCTATTAATTAATTTGATTTTATAGCTGAAAAATTTCATAACATTGACAACTATCAGGTTCTACGAATAAATCAATAAAATTAGAGACAGTCTTGTTTAGGGACTACTCAATTTTAACACATTAGTTGCATCAATTTTATAATATAGACTACACATTTGCTGAACATTATAGTATGAATAACATAGTGAAATATATATATACGAGGGCGGATTGAAAATGAAGCTACCTAAGTAGGAAAAAAACTTTTTTTTTTTTTTTTAAAAACCATTTATTTCTCAACATAGTCTCCTTTTACTTCGACACACTTAGTAAGACGATATTCCAACTTTTTTATACCATCTGAATAATACGATTTCGGGAACCTCTCAAAATACGCGTTAGTTTCGGTAATCACTTCTTCGTTTGAGCTGAATCTTTTTTCTGCGAGCCATTTTTTCAAGTTTGAAAACAGGAAAAAGTCACTAGGAGCTAAATCTGGACTATAAGATGGATGATCAACCAATTCGAAGTGTATTTCACGTAATTTTAGCATCGTATCTAATGCTGCGTGAACCGGTACGTTGTCTTAAAGAAAGAGCACTTTTTTTCTTCTTTAAATGTGGTCGATTTTTGTTGATTGCATCATTCAATTGATCCAATAATGCA
The DNA here is from genome assembly GCF_059751315.1 of Micrasema longulum. Lineage (NCBI taxonomy): Eukaryota > Metazoa > Arthropoda > Insecta > Trichoptera > Brachycentridae > Micrasema > Micrasema longulum. Next base: position 221,461 of record NW_028278358.1, read on the forward strand.
CGATAATACTTTCCTGTGATTAGGGATCCTTTTTCAAGATAATCGATGAGCAATATTCCGAGTGCATCCTAAAATACAGTGGCCATAACCAAGGGCGGTCGGTCTATGTGTGCACTGGAGCGCTGAACCGGTGAAATAATACGCAATACTTAAAGCACATATCCGCAAACATGACTTCAAAAAATATTAAATAATTATATGCATGGATGAAAATTTAATGTATACAAATATTTAAAAAATTTGGATTAATATGTATATTGACAAAAATACGAGTATTTTTATCAACAAATGCGCGAACTAATATGAGTCAATGGTCATACTTTAGGATCCAATTCATCACGGTGCGCTTTAGTGGGCGCACCAAACGGGTCCTATGAAACACATAAGAAGAAAGAATGAAGTTGCTGGATCGTGGGACAGAGATACTTTCATACGATCTCCTTTGCCCCGATGTCGAGTATTTGAGCGGCACTCTAACCCTTACGAACGTTCCCTAATATTGGCGAAAATGCCCAATAAGTCCGATGACCGTTTATCTTATCTGTTTACGATTCTGAATTTTGTGGCTTGCGAGTTTGTTTTAAAATAAAGTAGTAAGGTTTTAATGTTAATTTGGTTAATTTGTTTTGTAAAAATGTGTAATACGAGTATTGTCCGAATATTATGATAACAATGAACATTGATTGAACTACAGTTTTTCGAAAACTTTTAACTAGTGTTGTGGCTTTGAGTTTTACGGTCAATAATAGTGTTTAACTAACCTATAGAAATAAAAAAATCCTTTTATCAAAGACATTCTCTCATATCAGTTACTAACTGAGATTCAGTTATTAGCGCAATCAATAATTATAATGTAGAATACATTAAAAAAAAAACATTTACCATTTGATCAAAAAACTCGCAATTAAAACTCATGGTCCGCCTAAAACTAAAATTTAGAAATTAAACAACAGTGCAAGTCAAAAAATAAAAGTTGAGTTTGTTCTTTTAATTTTGATTTATAAAATAAAGCTTTCTGGCTATGGGGATGTTATAAACTAAATAGTTTTTTTTGTTTTCCGTGTTTAATTTACGACGGTGATTCGATTTGAACAGTAAACGGTTTTCTCAAAAGGTAAAAACACATTGATCTTTTTTATGTTTATTTACGTACAAGCAAAAAAATCACCAATTATTTCCTTAAGCTTATTTTGTTCATTGTTACGCGCATCAACTCAATTTAATCATTCGGAATGCTGTGTCTGAAAATGATGAGCTTCAACGATTTTCCGCTAATCTACAAGCATTTCCTAATTTTTTTTTTCAGATTGCCTAAACATACAGAAATTTCCAGTCAAATAGTTAACAAAAAAATGCCCTCAGCACCACAAACACAATGGAATTTTAATTCAAGAACAGTCAAAACCATCCATAAGTTCACCAATTCGTTAATTGAGTGTATAGATCATATTTTAAAATCAAATAAGAATGATATCTCTACAATAAATCAAGCCAATATGTTAATACGCTACTTAAAAGACGAGACATTTTTATAATAGTTGAATTTTTTCCAGAAAATCTTACCACAATGCTACATTTTATTTCAACAACTTCAAAAACGAAACATAAACCCTTTGTCAATTAAGAAATATATATCTGATTATGAAATGTATATACAAACTTTACGCGAATTTTCAGATGAATTTGATGAGCCTCCGAGTAAAAGAATTAAAACCACTAAGTCCACATTTTGCAAAGAAGTATGTGTTATTATTTTAGTTCAAATAAAACACAGATTTGACTTGTATAACCATGTAATTACTGAACAATTGTTCTCCTGCGAAAACTTTGCAAAATATCGTTACGATTTTCCTAAAACTGTCTTTAAAACTTCCATTTAGACGTACGATGTTTTGGATAAATTTTAATTAAAAATGTACTCATTACAATTTACAATCGAGACGATTTTGGAAAGGCTGACGGTGCTTTTTCAATTTTGCAGTTGTTTCTAAATAATGCTCTAGCCGAGTCTTTTTCCGAATGTGTAAAATAATTTTGTACAATCCCCATGACTTCTGTTAAAAGAGAACTTTGTTTTTCCACATTAAAGAGAGTTAAAACATTTTGAAGAAACACAATGTCACAGGACCGTCTCAACGCATTGTTCACTCTCTTTCACTCGGCGATCATTCATAACCATATCGAGGATTTTCTTAATATATTCTTCAGTAACCACCTCTTTTGGCCATTGGCCGCGTTTAAATTCAGCAATCCAATATTTTACCATGTAATCTGACGGAGCAGACTCACCGTAATATTTATCGAGCTTTTCTTTTGTCTCTTTCGCCGTTTTCCCTTTCAAATAATAGTGTTTAATCACTGCACGAAATTCTCTTTTTTCCATTTTTCAAGAAACACAAAATTTGTTTACTTCAAACGACTACAACAAATAAACTAATCGATGAATTTGGGCGACATTTTAACAGCTGCCGTTTGACAGATCGCAATTTAAAAAAAAACCTTTATTGTGTTTGTGCTGCCATCTAGCGCTAGGTAGCTTCATTATCAATCCGCCCTCGTATATGCAATTTGGAAAAAGTCAATTAAGTAGCTTTATGTCCTCACAACTAATAAACAAGAATATTGTGACTAACTTTTAAGCAACTTTTGAAAAATAATATCTATAACAGACACCTCATATTGCCCACTAAAAACCAGACAGATTCATTTTAGCTATTGTACAGGCAAACAAATAAACACTAGCATAATATTTTGTAAGCAGTGGGTATATTATTATATATATTTTTGAAAGTTTTTTGATAGTAACCCTCTTCACTAGGTGAGCTTGAATAGAAGCAGGAGAGTATTTATTTATGCTTTATTAAGTTAGTTCTAACATCTTAAGAACTAATATAAACTTTTTATTAAAATTACATTACAATTTTTGTATCAAAATTTCTCAATAACATATTTTTTATATTTCGAACTGAAGCCTGTGAGTATTCATTGTATCACTTGAGAAATCTATTTCTATTTTGTCCAACATAAAAAGATAAGTTATTTTTTGTTTTGTACACCATTTTGTGAAAAGGACCTAAATTATATTGCTATGGTATTTGTTACAATCAATAAGTGTTAAGTTTCCGCAAACCAAGTTTTGTCAAATTTCCATTGAAAATAAACCTAAAAATTACATTTTTCAATAAAAAAGTATTAAAGCGCCATCTATGAATAGTTAGGTCCATATTTTCGTTTAGAATCACCTTAATGGACAATACCATGTTCTAAATTAGACACTAATTATGAAGATTATATTTAACTACACACCTTTCTGTCTACTACTAGATACTCAAAATATTATCATATTGGCGGCCTCTGTTGCGTAGTGGTCAAGATTCTTGACTCACACACGGAAGGTTCTGGGTTCGATTCCCGGTGAGAACGCAAAAAATAAAATGTTATTTTTCTCGAACCTGGGTGTTCTGTGATGTAATTCACCACTGTAATTGGGCCTCCTGGCCTGTTGTGGTGCAAAAAAAGGGCACTTAAAGAGGTTATTGTAAATCTTACAATTTGATAAAAGTCAAAAACTTACATCAAAAGAGTCGTGTAGCTCCGTTTGTGTCTCAAGTTGTTGTAACTTCACAGAGATAGTTCCCAGTAGCGCGTCCCGGGAGAAGAAACCACTGAAAAAAGGGAAGTAGCAACTGCAAGGGCGACCGCAACACCTAACAACATACACACAACACACCAACTTACATATGGCACCACCTGACAAACTCAGTGGCCCCGTGACCGTTCCATGGGAGGTTAGTCGACTAAACCAATATGAAGGATTTATGGTGTAGAAGTATTTAGTGGATGAAAAATAGCATTAGTATTCGATATAGTATACTTTTATTCAGAAACTTTGAAATTGCAAGATTTTTTTATTGTGAAGGGTAAAATTGAATTCATGTAGTATTCTTAAAAAATGTGTAAAGTAACATTATTTAATCAGATATGAAAAATCAGATTTAAGTAGTCTCGAGAGGGTTTCAGAACTTATACAATGTGTTGATATTTATATTAGTAAACAGTAGTTTTAAAAAAATAAAATAAATATAGAATATAGAATAGAGTAAATGAAAATAAATTACGTAATAAATATATTTACTCTTCACTTACCAGGGTCAAAGTGCTATTCGTACTCATGAAAATGTTTGAATAATGAATTGAAAACAATTACATAATTCCAAATAAAATAAACATTGTATTAAAATCGTTGTTTATTTATAACTTATTGAATTGAAAATGTAAAATTGAATAAGTAATATGCATTAATAAGTCTATAAAAAATCTCCCTGGAAAATGTCAAGACTGATCATCTAGATTTTTTCTAACAAAGATCCGCAGCGATAGGTAAACCTATGCAATATTGGATTACGCCCTGTTAGGTTGGGGTCATCATCACATCACGGTCACATATCAGTCAGCAAAACCCTGTATTGAATATTAAAAATAAGAAAGAGAAACTGGTACAAATTTGAAATAAATAAAATCTACTTTTATGTATCTTGTATTCAAAAACTGTCACCAGAAGTGAGGATTGATTATTACGATTTAATGAAATCGAAGATCGTGATAACTCAGTAGATAATTAACAAATGCAGTGTCCTTCCTTAGTTACATAAAATAATTGTCATTTACCCTGGCATATCAAGAGTCAATAATATGTTTTATAACACAAAATCAGAAAACTAAATAAGGCAAAGAAATCGTCTTCATAAAATTAGGAAAAAATAAGTGCCTACTAAAAGAATATTTGACTACATAATATATGTATATAATATATAAATATGGTGAAATTCTAATGCATTTCAGTACGGGAAAACAGGACCAAAAGTTCATTGGGTGGTGAAAAATTCAACAAAAACATAATATTACACATATTTTTTTTACATATAATATTAATTGGTTACATGCAACTTTAACAGAAGAAACACAATTTTAGATATTCATATTTCGATATTTTCATATGCCTTTTGAAATAAAAACGAGCTACCATTTGAGAAGTATAGAAATTCTGTTTCAGATTTCAAATACAATTTTGTTTTCTTGTACATATATATTTATTGTATATAATCCAAATTTAAGAGTAAATAAATCATGAATTTGCATACCAATGCGACATATTTTGTTACAATTTTTATGAAAGCCAATTATTTAACAGTTTACTTTACGACAAACTATGCAATTTAAAGCGAGATTTGCTGTTTGAATGAAGAAAGCGGTACATTAGTGAAGCTTTCTGTGAAAAAATGCAAAGTAATTTCCGATGGATATGAAAATAAGGGAAGCAAAATGCATTGCTGTGCTGATGAAAAAGTGTGGAAAATAATGTAAAATATTTATGAACAAATCAGTTGGATCTGATCTTACCATTCACATCAAACAAAACAAAAACTTTACGTCAGTCATCTAATGGACAATATTACAGATACGTCATCAAGAAGTCAGTATGGACAAACATTGAACATTAGTGTTTTTTATGCAAAAAACAGTAAATATAAACCACCACATAAGTAAAAAAATATTCTAATATACATTTGGAATGGTCTAATACGGGAAAAAAAAAAATCTGTTCACAAAATATATTTATGCATTAAAATCAGCTACATGTATAGATAACACTATTAAGATCTTCGATAATTTTTAAAAAATGGGTAAGATCTCAGTAATGATACGCAAAAAATATTATGCATGTAATATATTTATGAAAATAAACAAAATGATAAATTAGTAGAAGAAATGTGAGGATTGTAAATGAAGAGAATGTGTACGTGGCCACCACCTTTCAAACATGCACAAGATTTCATTGATTCATGCAATAATTTTATAATATAGATACATATAAAAGAAAATATGCAAAATATTTATTAGAAGCAAAGTTTATCAAAAAATAGTAAAAAATAGAACTACAGCTACTTTATTTCAAGTAACATCAAATAAGTGTCTTGTTTTGTCATGATGTTCTATTTTAGAACTGCTTTTGAAAAAAGTATTACTATTAGAGAAAAGCCACGAGCGTGCTAAACTAATTTCTACTCTTTCTTGACAGATGATATGAGTTATATTGTATCATCATTATTTTTCTATTATTCTGTGTTTCTGAAATACATTATCTCCGACTTACCCTCTGGAAAAAACTTCTAATTTTATGGCTTGTCGTTTAAAGATTCGAAGACACGGTCGAGCTGATCTATTGATTGGAATTGTGAAAACAGCATTGTACTCTGGACTATTGGTATCCTTTACAAGGACAGTCTTATCAGAGACCGGCTCTTCCTGAGGAACAAATGTATTTATTAAATATTGAATTATTGCCAACATAGAAAATCCAATTACACACATTACAGAATAAATACATAATCTAATTCTTAACCATATACATACATGTACGCATTCTACTACTACATATTTTAGTCTATAGCAAGTATTTAATATGTATTAAAAAATAATTTTGCCCAAAAACAGGCTCACTGGGAATGGAACCGGAAGCCATTAAAGATTTTTTTTCACATAAATTTAAAAATAAAAGTTTAAGCTAAAAAAATAACAAAGAAAATTTGAGCAAAATTATTGGTTGCTTTACCTGTGGGTAGGGAAACTCGAACTTGACATATGTGTCAATTTCTTTGGGATTTGGTACAGTGTAGCTGATCCCCCGGACAATAGTCAGCTCGAGGTCATTATCTCCGAGGTCAGTGCAACATTGCACAATGGAAAACTGCTTATTTTCATAGTGGAATTTTACAGACTTTGAACCTAATCTGGAAATACAAAAAAATGTTTAAGTGTATTCTTTTAAATATTTTTATCAGAGACTGTTTGGTTCTAAATATGATGCAACTACTAAAATTAAGTGGCAACTAAATATACAAGAAACCTTTGTTTTATATTTTTAAACACATTTTTTGTAAATTTTTCAACATGAAACATATTTATATCATAAAGGTAATTTTCTTTTGAATAAAAAAAAAAAATACCAATAATATTCAGACCTTTTGGCCATTTTAACAACGTCCAAATCTTGTTTGACTGCAAGCGCCAAGTGCTGGAAACGGTTGGCACCCGATACGTCTCCCATGGCCTTGTGATGTTCTCCCGTGTCCAGACACATCTTCAGCTGCTCAGTCAGCTGCTGCTCCAATCGAGATAATACTCCATCTTCCTCCATGTTACAATCCTCGGAATTCACTATATCATAACTAAAAAACAGAAAACAGTTTTTTTAACAAAACTAATTCATATTTTACACTAAAAATCAAGCTCAAACACTAATACAAAAATCAACATGCATCCTTATTCTTATTCTTAGAGGTGTAGGTCAGTGTTATGCAAGCTCCTGACGTCACTGCGACCTGTGAAGATCTTTTGTGACGGGTCCCCGTAAATAGTTCTCGCCCCCCAAGCCCAGGTCTATAAAGAGCCTGACTACTGTGTGGAAGGCGAGAGTTTACATTTTGCTAAATCTCCCCCTCCAAGCCCAGATCCATAAAGTATCGGGCTATTAGGTAGGGGGCGAGCTCTTTAACATCCTCATGTTTAACCAGTGGTCCCCCGAAGATGGGGATCCTTTTATAATGTAAAGCATCACATTCACATCAAACACCAATACAAAAATTAACACGCATACTACAAAGTCATGTAAAGCATTGAGAAGGAAAAAAGATAAGAGTATCCACATAAATCTATAATCTCAATTCAATAACACGGGATCGGTGTAGTGGTTCATAAATTTATTAAAAATACAAACCAAGTTTTATTGTACGTAAATATTATTTAGACCCAATAAACATAAAAAAACTGTTGTTACATGCTCCAAATACTATTTCCTTTTTGAAAAATTTTCAAACTATGTTCAATTTTAAAATGAAAATGTAAAAATTCTTAAGAAGGAACTTTGAATACCCAATACAAATCACACATTGCCGACAATGTGAAACAACTAAAATAACATTGGCGTGATATGGTAGTTTTAAAACCATTATTATTTAATAATCTTTATGTGCAAACATACGTAATATGTACATTAGAGCTACTTGTATGAGATCCACATAGAAAAATATATTGTTTTAATAAATATTGTTTAAATATATGTAAATAATTTGTGATTGATGTTTTTCTAAGAACTTACCTATCTTCCAACTGCTGTTTGGCTTGTGGTGGAATGGGTACTGAAGCAAGATCCACGGGGAGACCGCCTCTGGCCGCTTCTATTAGTGGATCGAATCCCTCGGCACATCTCAAGTACTCCTTCGCTTCTGACAACTCTCCTACAGAACATCGTGCAAATATTTTATGAGTCATACATAACTAAGATTGCATGAAAGGTTTTTTTTTGCACCACAACAGGCCAGGAGGCCCAATTACAGTAGTGAATTACAACACAAAACACCTAGGCTGAGAAAAATCACATTTCATTTTTATGTCCTCACAGGGAATCGAGCCCGGAATCTTTCGTGCTTAAGTCAAGTGTCTTAACCATTACACCATGGAAGTTGCCAATTATTAAAACCATTTATTGAATCTGATACATAATTTAACCACTGGAATTCATAGAAAAAATCAAGGATGGTCAGGTTACAATTTGACACTAGTTAGTTTTTGAGCAGAGATTTACTTGTTATATTGAAAATAACCAATACTAAGATTTAGAGCTAAAATACAAGAGGTACTAGACACTCCACTCTGATGCTGCAAAAACAATAAAAAAATTATGCTACTTTTTATTAAAGAGGACTGGTCTACTTCTCGATTAAAGTGTAAAACCTACTTCCATTAGACCACAAGGACAATTAGTAAGTACTCGGACTATTAAATTGCTTTTAAGTGGATAATAGAGGTGGGTTGCAAACGGATTGATAAGTGGATCAGGCCAAATAAGTAAAAATATGTTTTTATTTGTAAGTTTTTACAGAATAAATGTTAAAAATAAATTTTTATTTAACATGATGTACCTAGGACATCCCAGTGAAGGAACATTATTTTCAATATTTAAAAAATTAACAGAAAAATTGTAAAAGAATAAATAAAATAAATATAATACAAATTTTGAATTGATAATGAGCGGACACCCGGGTGGAAGGAGATTAGTGGGAAGATCCAGGCTGAGAGGGGAAGATGAAGTGAGAAAGGATGCAGCGCAGTTTCTTCAGGTGGCAAATTGGAAGACGGCGGCTGAGGACAAACAGCAAAAGCTCGATATGGGCTGTAGTGCCATTAGAGAGAAAGAGAGGTGAATTGATCAATTTAATTACCTATATATTTAAAAATTATCTAAACTCTGTATTTTTTCAATCTCATTACAAATTGTAATTTTATTTAGCTATTTTGGAATTAAAAAGGGTGACTTATTTTATACCCTTCTTCTTGGAATCCAGAGCAGCTTCCTTAAACTCTCTCTGCCTCTGTAGGAGTGTAGCCAACTGCTGGCCGGCTAGTCCCGTCCCCAGCTGGTTGCCCATCTTGCGCACGGAGTTGGCTCGCCCTGTGGTAGCCAGAGTCGGCTTGCTGGCCCCGGGGTGTGGTGGACCCTCGCCGGCATTATCACCCGGTACCTGTTGCAGATCAAACCGTTCATTACCATTATAATTTAGGATAACTATTAATTGCAGATCAATAAAATTAAATGCACAATAGGTATTTTTGTTACATGCATAGCCAATTAAATTAACCGCTCGATATCAATGTTTGAAAGATATTCTGTTTGCGACAGAATTTTTATTCTTCTTCTTTTTCAGTCTCTTCCATTCTCGTCCACGCCAAACAGTCTTGGGCTATTCATGTTGTTTCCATATGGTCGCCCGGGGTTTCTGATAGTGTTTCTGAGGCATTTCGTCCATCTATCGTCTGAGCTGCAAGCAACATGACCAGCCCAACACCATTTTAAGGTTGCAACTCTTTTAATAATGTCCAGAACTCCCGTTTTGGTTATTATTTTATTTTTTTTAAAAGAAAAGAAATATTTGCGTTCTTATGATTTACCCAAATATGTAATTTTGAGGGCCATTTTTAACGAGTTGTAAATAACTCACTACTAGAAAATGGGAATCAAGTTGGGGTAGAGTGGGATTCAAACCACGGACCTTTGAGCCGCGAGTCCGAGACACTAGCCACGGGACCACAACCCGATTCAAATTATTATGATCTAAATTTATTTCTACGACTAATCCCCAACGCCTAAAGTATGATGCTATTCGAATTTGGGCCAAGGCAGTTAACAACTGCAGACAGAAGAATAATAATCTAAACTTCTTTCTAATTATCGTAAAACTGAATAGGGAAGAGTTTTATTTATAAGAATTTGGCTGCCTTTTTCATTATATCTTTTGTAAGGTATAGTGAATAAGCAAATGGTAGATCTTTATAGTTACTATATGGAATGGCAGTTGAACAAATTGAATTGGAAGAGAGAAGAACAAGGTAGGGATAGCGTATTCATTTATTAAGTGCACACTCATCCTGCTCTTAATTTTGATTGCTAAAACTTTATCATTATTAGCAAAGTATAATCAGAACTAAATTAGCTGCAGACGGAGGTGGGTTTTCCCCTCAGTTGAGCAAGTCATTTGACAATTTTATTTAATTATTTATCAATGAAAGCCCATAGTCAACCGGTAATTGGATGATGACTTACCTGTGAAGCATCTGGCTGAGGAGGTGCATCTTCGGGCTCTTCTTTTGGTGGAGGTGGGGCGCCAGGGATGGGAGCATATCCAGGTGGAGTGGGCAACTCGTCATAAGGGATTGCTCTCCCTGCTTTGTGCTGCTTTATGGCTTGTTCAAACTGCTTCACTATACGACCCATCCGTCGCGCTTTTGATGAGTTTCCCGCTTCTTTAGCTGCAGATTCTTGTTGCTAAAAGATTTTTGAAATATAAAGGAAACCAAAACCTAGTTTTTAAAGAAAAATTACTAATTAATTATACTTCCCATTTATCTAATCTTTATTTAAGTTGAAAACTCCAACAAAATAATCATTTTTAAAGGAATTTTATGAATCGATATGTATATTTAGATATTTTTTAACAAGGATGAAGCTCTAAATGTATTGCAACAGAGAGGGGAAACATTTTTGAGAAGGGAATATGGAAAAGTCTAGATATTTCTAAGCAAAAAAAATTCCCTCTCTGATTTGATAAATCTTGATCTCAATAACTCAAAACAAAGATGAAGCTGTTGAAAAATATCTGAATATTGATATCAATCCCATCAGGGAATAATGCAGAATTTGTCTACAATGATTTGGACATACTCAAAATATTATTATCATTAAATAGAAAAATTTATGAAATAGAGGTAACATAGAAAAAGCTAATTAAATCAATCTGGTTAAAAGGAGAAAACATCATAAGCAAATGAGATAAATACTATTATTAAAGAAACAATAATACATAATCATAGTTTTAGAACAAAGAATGTGCGAAAAATGCGACATTGACATTCTTTTATATTTGATCTTGAAAAGGTTTTATAAAGGCTTTATATTACGGGTTTGAAAAAAAAAATAAAACTAACCCAAGTATCAAAGGATATACTTTTAAACTTATCAAGTTACGAGATACAGTATCAAAAAAAAATCAAACCGCTCTCATGCAAAGTTGAAGAAAATGACTTGCGTCATTGTTTTACGATATTGTTTATGCAAGTTCAATTACTGCGGAAGAATCATTAGTCAAAATGGTCAGGAGGGATAAAAAACCTTTGTGATATAGATAAAAAGAAAATAAATTCAAATTCAGATTATTTTGTTATTGATTTATAATAGAAAATCTTTTAAAATAAATATTTACATTCTTATGATTTATCCAAATATTTCCATTTCGGGGGTCATTTTTGACGAGTTGTAAATAACTTACTATTAGAAAATGGCAATCGAGTTGGGGTAGAGTGGGGTTAGAACCTCGGACCTGTAATCCGCGAGTCCGCGACACTAGCCACGGGACCACAACCTGATTTTTACTATCGTATATGTCCATACGAAGTTAATTGTGGCAGTTAAACTGGCAGTTCATTGTATTGCCTTTATGCAAATCGAGTATTTATTCATTTGACAATTCTTATAGTCTGCATTACTTTACAGGCTGCTTAACCCATCACGTAATGCAGACTGTAAATATAAGTTAGTATGTCCCATCTGCCGTATTGGATTCAGAGATATAAGCGGTATTGCTTGCTTCTTCAGTGGGGATAATTCATTTGCGGTTAAGCATTTAATCGAAAACAAGCAATCTATTGGTCAATTCCAAAATTTAAATACACCAATCAATGCGGCTTGTCCCATTCAACTAAAAATGCCAAATCAGTGTATTTTGATTTTTTTGGCTCATATGCGGTATTGAACTTACATAAACGATTATTATGTATGAATATTTATTGTATCAAACATTTTACTGTTTAAATACCTTATATAAGTCCAACCTCTGTTGTAAAGCTTCCTCTACAGAACCAGCTGTAATGAGGGTATCACTAGATGTAACACCGTCTTCTGAAACTGCTGGAGGATCTTCTAAAATGAATATTTAAAAAAACTTATTTAATTTATTATTAAATATTTTAATTTGTTCACCAATTAAGCCTAAAGACCAGGTAACAATATTACACAACACCCATGCATAAGAACAGTGCGGAATTTAGATATTAGGAATATGCATGTTTATTATTTAACCAGTCAAGTGCCATAAGTGTGCTCTCCATTTCCGTGCTCAAAGGGCCGCCAAACAAAAATAGCGCGTAAAGACGTGCAACTTTGTACGCGCTTTACGCATTGAGGTCAAGTATTCTGAAAGATTTTACATTTCCTACATTCGGAGACAACTGTTAGAATCTTAATGAAACACAAGAACAAGAATAATTATTCAAATAAATCAACACGACAGCAGTTCAAACGAGAGTCACGTTTGACGTTTGACACACACCAATAATGCTGGGTCGATACATAATTTTGGGAGTCTCTTTTAGTATTGCGTATTATTTTTTTGGCAAACTTAGTTTATTGCTATATCTGAAGCTTTTATTTTATTATTTCGTGGCCATTTTACTGTTTATTTATTTTCATTGGGTTGTAAAACTGATATTTGTGGATAGAAGAAAGTGCGTTTTATATTGATTCAAGCACATTTATCTTTATTTTATAGTGAAGTATGCAAATCTGTGTTTATTTATTTATTAACATTTTTTACAATCTGAACATAAATATGATGTGTTAAGGGTTTATTAGCAGTTTTCTCAACTAAATAACAATACAATATAATAACTATGGAAAAATATTACTTAAATTTGACTTTTTTTTCTGTATTCTTCTACGGACTCAAAATGGAAGAAAAATATGAATGTATGATGTGTACAGTGTATGAAGGTATAATGTATAAAATATGTGACAACCCTGACATTTTGTGAAAATTTTAAACGCGTGTTCCTGAGGCAATGGTGTCTTAAATGACACATCGTGTATTTATTTGGTAAGTTTATATGAATCTTTTTTTGTTTGCCTGTAGTTTTGCAACCTGCTGGGAACTGCCATAGCAATGCCTCGTGGCACAGAAAAGGCAAACATCACACTTTAAGCATTAATACTTTTTTCAAGCCATACTTTTTTTAATGCAACATACTATTGTTAAAATACACAAACAAAACACCTTTTTGCATGTTAACCTTGTATTTACATAATTATTTATAACAATAACAACACTAATGCAAATAAAATAACAACACATTTTTCGATTAATAAAATACAGTTTGTAAAAAAAAATTCAGGAAAAGAAAAACAATTGATTTGATACTAAACTACATAATACACATCATGATAATTATCATTTCCCTTTCTGCAACCATTGGTGCAATGTCATCTGTCACATGAAGGTGGGCACAGTGAAATATTGCAGTGAAGCACTTTTAAATAAATATTTCTCATTGACCCTGCCAGGAATTTAACTCAGGACCTTATCGCACCAATTACTACACTATGAGGCGGACAAATCTTCGGACTCTGGTTCTATTACACTCGCAGGACTTTATTCTTCATTCACCCAGACACGGAATAAATATACATAGTAATATTAATAAAAATAATTACCCGTAGAAGTTTGGACATGCTCTTCTTGTCTCGGTGGCAGTGGAGGAGGTGATGAAGCGACAGACTCCTCTCCCGGAGGTCCGGGCATGTTACTCAGGTCTACTGTTTGCCCGGACTTGATGGCTTCTATTACTCTATCAAACTGTTTCAAGATCTTAATACATGCGAGGGCAGTTCCACTGTCGCCATTTTTCTTTGCCGTCAAGGCCGCGACCTTGTACTGTGTTTTCCGCTCTGTAACATGGAATTTATTTTGAACTCGTGCTAAAAAAATTACATTCTCAAACAACACATTTGATTGTTTTTTCTTGTATTTTTATTTCGTGTATAAAGCGACTTTAGTTTAGATAATTTTGAAAAAGATGTTTACGATGATATAATTTTTTTCTGAAAAAAAATCATTTGTAGTTTAGATCGGGATTTGTTATCTTGTAAAAATTCATAAAAATTAAGATAAAAGTGACATTAGCAAAAGTACAATTTAGTTATACAGCGTCATTTTAACAAAAATAAATAAATAATAAAACGCTTTGTTAATTAGTATTTTTTTTATTCACAAAAAAAATATATAAATGGTTTAGGTTAAATTTATAATGCTGTTTAGGTTAATATCAAGCTAACTCTAGATCAAAATTCAGTAATTTTCTTTTCACTCAAGCAATTCCAGAGTAGTTCCTAGATAATTTTATCAACAATTTTCTCAACTAAGAGAACTTGCGAAGTCTGAATCATCCAATTGTTATAGATCATACATCAATGAAACTGAAACAATGTTGTCCATAAATCCCAAAAAGTTTTGTTTCTAATAAGCGTTTCAATAACGATCTGCCAATAAGTATGTTTCTTAAAGATAAACACGCATCTAATGGTACCGACATAGCTAATCTTTTTGCAACGCATTTTTCTTCAGTATATGTTAATAATTCTTCCAATGTTAATTCCTTATTTAGCTATACTAATACTGTAGACCTGAATAATTGTGAAGTGTCAGCTGAGGATGTCAGAATCGCTCTAAGTAAACTTGGTAATGGTAAATGTATTGGTCCAGATGGTATTCCTGAAATACTACTATCAAATTGTAAATCTAGTCTTGCCAAGCCTCTGTCTTTACTGTTTAATATGTCTTTAACAACGAGTGTATTTCCTGATATTTGGAAAATTTCTATAATAAGACCGATATTCAAATCTGGTGATAAATCTAACGTAACTAACTATAGACCCATTTCAATGATATCTCCTGTACCTAAACTATTCGAATCAATTATTACAAAAAAAATAACACCTATATTTAAAAATGTGCTGATTGAGGAGCAGCATGGATTTAGGACAGCCAAATCAACGACGACCAATTTGCTTTCTTTTACTGATACTATTTTTACAGCGTTCGAGAATAATCTTCAAGCTGATGTACTGTATACAGACTTCTCCAAGGCCTTTGACAAAGTTGATCACAACATTTTATGTGCTAAACTTCGTGCTGTAGGCATTAGAGATCCCTTTTTATCGTTTTTAAAATCCTACCTCTCACATAGAAAACAAAGTGTAAAAATCAATAACTTCATATCAAATAGCTTCCTAGTAACTTCTGGTGTACCACAGGGTGCCCACTTGGCCCCTCTTCTATTTAATCTGTTTGTTAATGATGCTGCTAATGTTTTTTCTTTTACAAAATTCTGGCTTTTTGCTGACGATAACAAGATACTTAAGCTAATTAAAAATATTGATGACTGTGTCAGACTCCAAGAAGACATAAATGCATTTCATACTTGGTGCAAAACTAATAACATGGAACTTAACATCGATAAATGCAAAATTATTTCATACCATAAATGTAAACATCCTTTTATTTTTGATTATAAACTTAATGGCCAAGTTCTTTCGATTGTCACCTCTATAAGAGATCTTGGAGTGATCCTAGATAATAAACTAACTTTTCTGGAACACTTTGATAATATAGTAAACAGATCCTTAAAAATTTTAGGCTTTATTAATAGAACTACGTCTGATTTCCAAAGTATGCTTACACTTAAAACACTTTATTGCTCTTTAGTTCGCCCTATTCTTGAATATGCATCTGTAATCTGGTCCCCTCATTATGCTGTTCATATCAAGCGCCTTGAATCAGTTCAACATCGTTTTATAAGAAAAATTGCATGGAAGATGGGATTGGAAAGAGGAGACTATTCATATTCTGATATGGAGAGGTTTTTAAGCATATCAAGTCTTGAAAAACGCAGATGCATTGCAGATATAATCTGCATGTATAAAATTATGAACTGTCTCATTGATGCCCCTGAAATTTTGCAAAAGATTCTTTTTAACGTTCCCACCCGTAGACTAAGAAATAATGAAATGCTTTTCCTCGGTCACTACAGGACCAATTATGGTGCACAGTCGCCTTTGCCCAGAATGATCAGGCGGGTGAACGATCATCAAGATCTTGATTATTATGGTGTAAGGATGTCTTTCTTTACAAATCAGCTAAAGAATCTGTATAGTTAGCCTATGCTTTTTACTTAATCTAAAAAATCTATCATCTGTCTTTGCTGCTTATTTCTGTTCCTTATATTTTTTTATTCCTTTGTAAAAATTTCTTTTAATTGTAATGTTTATAATGGACTTTGTCCGTAAATAAATAAATAAATAAATAAATAAATAAATAAATAAGGAAATAACCTACTATTCCTAAATATGTACTTACATTATAGTAAAAAGAGAAGTCTAACCCAAAAACCTAAAACCTCCTTGGTGATGGATCAAGTTTGGAGGTTTGAAATTTAACACAGAGCATAGAATTCAGAGTAAACAACGCAACACACATTTCATCACATATCCATAAAAATTTCCCTGGTAATGGAAAGCTAAATACTAAATACATAAAATAATTACCTATTTAACAAATTAAATTTACGATTTGATCGATCATCTATTGAAAATATAAATATAATTCTCATGCAATATGTTCTAAGGTTCTTTACCATTTAATAAGTTTAAAGTCGCCTTTGCTTCGTCAGATAACTTAATATCAGCAGATGGTTCTTCCACTGGAGGCGGTTCAGGCATTTCCGGAGTAACGGGAGTCGGTTGAAGAGGTTCTGGAAGTCCCTGATCATCTTCAGTTGGAGGAGATAGTTGATCAGCTGATGGTGGTGCTGGAGCAGGTGTGGAGTGTTTAGCGGTGCTAACAACTGGAGGGATTTCTTCCTCATTAACTGGTTTGCCAGCCATTGCCTGTTTAAGTTGATCTTTCAGAGTTTTTTGGCCACGATTCAACCTGAAAATGAAAAACTTTTTAATGATTAATGTAATACTTTTTAGTTTTCGTTCATAGCCATTGCAAAATTAAGTTAAATTACAAAATAAAAAATGCCAAATTTTCGTAAAAATACTACATAGTTATTTTAATGCAAGTAGTAAATTTCTTTCCATTTTTAAATTGGGTGGTTTAAGTATAATATATTATTAATGAATAGTTATTAAAATTTTATTAGAAGATAAATATGTTTAGATGTAGAATATATCAAAACATTAGAGTATGAAGATTAAGAGTATAAAATGTATGTATAGATGTTCAAAAATAAAAATGCTGTGTTCTTATTTCATATGTGTACACTCTGTAAAAATTTAATTGCACACTTGAATAACTTTTATAGTATCTTTTTTAACACATCTTTATTTTATATTTTATAACCTTTACTGCGTAGGAGGCATAACTGCAACCGTTTATTGTTTGTTAACTTTATTATGTTAATTACAAAACACATAATTAAGTTTACTGACAATAATTATCTCTGCATTGTAAAAGCCCTCTGGGTGTTTAATATGTAAAATCAAATAAATAAGTATGTTCCTGAATAATATAATGTACAACCCTTTGTTTTTTTAGATTACCTTAAAAAATAAGAAGGTTAAAAAACAATGGAGCATAATTTTAAACGGGTTTATTTTTTTACACGGTTTCGAAATATTAATTAAGGTACAATAAACAGAAAATAGTATCTTTTTTTAAATCCCAAAATGATTTTTATACAAGGAAACCAATCCACCATTGTTCTTTTTTTAGTATACCTTTTAACACTTTTGTTTTTACGCAGTACTGTGTGGAACGTATCCCCCTTGTAAAAAGAGAGTCCAGTGTAAAAGTTTCCTTATACATGAATAAGGCTTGTTTTGTTTTTTATTGTTTTTATGATTAAGATCATTCATGTCTACCTTCTGGCGCGACTAGATTCCCCGTTGCTCTTGGCATTCTGTTCTGCCAGCGAGTACATCTCCATGCGCTCCTTGAGTAGAGTCACCAAGTCCGCTGCACCGGGGGGAGGGGGCGCGGGGCGGCCGGCGCGAGGGGGAGGAGAGGGAGCCTCCAACACGGGCTCATCATCAGCCAACTCTGACAGTTCATTCAGGAGATCTGGATCATCTTCTCCATCTAATCAGATTAATACCGAAAAAACAAAAATCAATATATATATAATCAATAATTCAACAACAAGTTGTAGTTATTTGAGAATCCAAAAAAGCATTAAATTTAATATTTATTTATTTATTATGGTTCGCAAACAATAAACAATACACAAGACATTGGTATGATAATAACAATTGGCTGAGTTTAGATATTGTTCATCGGTTCACAAATACCACTCCATTGTGCTAAAATATCAAAATAAATATTTAGGTGAGTTTCAAAAACCGATCCAACACATACATTTATTATGAAGGTATACAATTATGTTTAAGAGTTACAAAACCCGCTCTGAACGAATTTGGGAACAAAATGTTATTTTGTTATTCTTTCAAAAGAAAAAAAAGCTTCCAGAGCGGGTTTGGCAACTCTGCGACTTAATTGATTGTTAGTTGTAAAAGTTATAATACTATTATTTATAATAATAAAAATACTGTATTTGGTTTTATTCAGTCACGACAAAACCTGGGCGCTGGCGAAAATTATAAATAAAAGTGGAATAGAACCAAATATAGTATTTTTATTATAATAATAAAAATGCAGTTGTAACGAGAATGTCAGTAGAAAAACTCAAATACATTTTTACATAAATAAATTTAACCCTCCATATTTTTTTTAAATGGTTACACCGAACAAAGCAAACATCACATAATCCAGAGAAATTTCGCAGAAAAACTGTATTACTTGAAATCTGTTGTAGATTGTATAAACATTTTGTATGTGAATAAACAATTATTAATCTTGACAAAATTTTCTTTTGGTCCATTACAAAAATACTTTAAAATAATTAAGACAGATAAATACCAGACATCTCTTCATCAGTCGGAATGTCTCTGAGGCTGTCGGCCACCAGACTATCCAAGTCTACTTGAGGAATTACTTTGGCTTTAGGTTTGGGCCGGGATTTGGCTTTTCCTCCTCCAGCAATGGCCGCCAGCTCCGCTTCGAGGTCACTGTCTCCGTCCTCCGAGCCTCCCATGTCGTCTAAATTATCGGGGACATCAAAAAGCCCGTACTAAAATAAAACAGATAAAAATAGATACCGACTTTATATTATCCTATCAGGTAAAAACAATTCATTAAAAAGATAGCCTATTTCCAGCAAAAACTCAACACTAAGTATGATTTCTTTGAATATGAAAATACACTTTACAAATTCTGCGCCGTGACTCAGTCGGTTAGACAGTCAACTGTGAAACTGGCGTCGCGGGTTCGATTCCCGCCGGTTGCAAGAAAAAAATCCAAGAAAGATTTTTTTCTCAATTGGTCTAGGTGTTGTGGTTGTATGTTTAATTACCTCCTTCCATATACCCTCTATCCTACCTGCTGACTAACCTCTAAATAGAGGCTTAGCGGGTTATTCATTTTAAAAAAAACTATGTAACATTAATGTTTTTAACATGTTTGATTAATTAATTAAAATCAGTATAGTACTAAAATTTATAAAAGTATAAAATTCTACATTTTGAAAGAGAGCAGATTTTAATTCTTGGCGGAATTAGTAGAAAAATAAAAGTATTTCTTAATGTAGATAGCTGTGTCCACATAATCAATTTAAAAAATTTAATAATGTTATTTTTAAACACTACGTTAAAAATCTCCAATATTAATTTTGTACGATTGTAATTTTGTATACAGGTTTTTGACATAAAGGAACACCTTACAAGAACGAACATTAACTGTGTCATTAAATGTTACAAACACAAACGTTTACTAATAGTATATATCTATTGAAGCACCCAATTATTTTATTCGTGTTACTGTACAGTTAAATCCAGGCAAAAGCCTTCTAATTTATTGAATAATAAAAGGTACTCTACGCAATTTGGTGACTAATCTAAGAGGACAAAAAATTAATATCAATATTTACAACCTGCGCCAGGCTCTGTCCGGCTCTCCTCGATGGTGGTTTTGTTTCTTTTTTTCTACCAAACATTTTCAATGAGAGCAAAAACCGTACGCAGTAAATATATTAAGCTTAATTTGCACAACTTTCTGACAATAGTCCCACACAAAACCTGCAATTTGACAGTTACAACTTACAACACTTTGACAAATGATGACAAATCCAGTGCTGCCAGTTAAACCAGATAAAGAAGTATAAGTACCTACATAAACATTTTTTTAACTTCCCCATGCTCCATAATGCTACCTAATATATAATATCGTAACAATTGAATACGTCCTAAAAATGATAAAAAAACACCCAATCGCTCAGTCATGTCCAACGCGTATTAAGTCGTTCTCAGAGATAATGTAGAACTGTCGTTCTTCGACCGTTCGCCAGGTGAGACGTTTAGAATCGTAACGCAAATGCTAGCTTGTGTCATGAAAGCATGTAAAAACCTTTTGAGTAAACTTTGTAAAAAGGATTATGTAACTTTTTATTGGTAAATATTTGTTCATGCGTGATTAACAAAGCTTACAATAATTAATATTCAAATATAAAAATAAAAAAATTGTAAACGTCAAACCTTTACTTACAGGGCTGCACTGATAGAAATACGTTTTTAAAATTTAATAAATATGAGTTAAACAGTAGTCGATTTTGAATGTATTTCATCTAAATATCATCAATCTTTTAGTTCCAATGAAGAAAAACAATATTTTGGAATTAATTATGTTTTTTCTGGGACGCAAATTGTATCTCATATTTTTTATAATATTATATTAATCCTTGCAATCATTTTCACGGGACGAGAGATATAACCGGAAGGGGCGTCAGTATCAGTTACGATTTTGTTCTAGAAATAAAAACTACACTATCCACAATAGAAACTCTAACAGGGTTATATAATAATAACCAAAACCTATATTTGCACGAAAGATAACAAAATGATTTACTTTAATTTAAATATGTATCTTATTGATTTAAGTACTATTTTTTTATGATAAACAGAATTACAAAGTATACTATCGTTAGTGCTACTTATGATTGTATACATAGCCTGTAAAGATCAAATAACTATCGCATGTATTCACATTACACATGTTGCCGACGTAACGCGGCGTATGCCAACTTGGCGGCCCTTCCTGGGGCCTTTCAATATATTTAATCAGGAACTTCAGTATGTGTATGCGAGGTACTACCTCCCCAATAAAGACTAACATTTGTCGCTTTTGGGGGTGGTCATCGCCATACTGAAGAGCATATAGAATAGGATTTAATAAAATATTATTGAAAAAGAGAAAATTATTCATTATTCTGTCTGAATGTTGATCGCCGCGCGGTCGGTGGGGAACTGCGGCCGGGTAGCGGGAGGTGGGCGTCCTTACGTGGCGCGAGAGAGACTGATAGAGCGGGTGAATGTGCTCGCTATCTCTCTCGGCGCGTGATTGGTCGACCTAGTACCGCCCGCTATTGGCCTAGCACAGCCGCCGCACGGCAAAATGTATTGTATATATAGCCCCGCCGGGCAAATAATAAATCGAATAGGGTTTTTTCCCTATGAAAGTGATAAGTTTTGAAATAAATTCAGTTTGAAATATTTAACTTCAGTTTTGTAATGGTGGTAATGCACATAGTGCAGGTACACCAAACTAAATTTAGTGGCCCTTCAGGTTGGGAAACATTCATGTCAGTAAAGAGTTAGGTAAAAAAAAAAAAAAAAAAAACAGTCAAATTGTCACGCTACTAAGGGCTTTTACTCTCCACCTCGTCTCCCTGCCTCGCTTCAAACCGGACCTCACCGCCACCTGGAATATTCGACCGCCGCTACCCCCTGGACTTGGAACTCGGATACTCTTTGGATTGGATTTTGGACCCCGGATAATTTGGACCCTTGGCTACTTCCCCGGAACACACCCCGCCGACGGAGAGATACCGGCCTTACAACCCGGTTGCCTGCTTCAGAATTGCGGCCGCCAGTGCTACTCACTAGCGACCCCGCATGAGATCTCTAGGCAGCGATACCTACCCCGGAGCTTATCGTTCGTCGGCCGAGGCCTGCCTACGCCCGGCCACTCTGCATTGACATCAGCACCTATAGTATACAGTTCTTGTGACTGGCGCGATTGCTACGGAAGCCAGTGATCCACCGCGTCTGTTACAACACCCTTTTCAACATATAATATACTGTAAGCATTTTTACAAAAACGCGAAAAAAAAAATTTAAAAATAAAAATATTCAAACCTTTTTTTTAAAAAAATCGGTCTTTATTTCGATTTATGCTGGACAAAAATATTTTTTAATCCTTCTCCTGTAAAATCGCGTTTTGTAGGTTACGATATATGTGTCGATATATTGCCAAAGCAAGTAATTTTTGTCACTACAGATTTAGTTTATTAATTTAATCAAAATGTTTATAAGGACATTATTATTTTTAAGAATTTGCTATGTGTGTATTTTAAGTGATATTAGTTAGTGCTTAAATAAATATTTTCAAACTGCTCCTGCGTTATTTCCTATTACAACGGCTGATGGTTGATGATTGACAATGAATGTGCACCTACTCATTTTAGGAGGAAAAAATGCATTGTTTGTGTATATTTTGGGCAGGTATCTTATATGACACTCCTTTATCAAGCTTTATAACAGCAGTTGATGGACGCCTAGTACTTTATTCTCGCTTCTGCCATCCTTACCTCCTGACAATATCAATCAACCTAAAAATTAGTACTCATATTATGAAAAAATGAAGACCAGAATGCCGCGTGGTAGTGTTGCGATTCAAAATAATAAAAAAAATAAAAAAAATATTTGGTAAATTATAATGACAAGAACATATTTTATTTTTAAATAAAAGTGTGCTTTTAATTTACACCTTTTGGTTCCTTTTTTGTAGTAATTTGTTTCCCAGATTGTTTAAACAAATGAATACTTCTCAGTTTTTACAAATTTTGTTTTAGTTTCAAAAGCGGCAAAATCATTGATGTGCATTTGGACTTCTCACATCAGTGTAACATGTAGTTTAGAGATTTCTTTAGCAATTCTGCTAATCAATGAGAAACTTCACAATTTTTTAAGATTCTGCCTAGGCGAAAGAAAGCCCTTGATTGATTTATTTATGGTGATTTATTTATTTATGATTGATGATCAATAAAGAATTAGTAAAACTAAGCATAGTAGTTTGATTGATACTTTTTATCAAAATGATGAATGTTCATATAAAAGTTTAGTATGTGCATAATAATAGTGTTGCAATAAAAAAAGAGGAAAATTGAGGATAACATGTAGGAATATATTAATTAATACTACATATATAATTTTATCACATTTTAATAAAATTTAGCGTTATTAATTACTTAGCTGATAAATATTAACACATTTGTGTCTCTCCAATTTGCAAAAAAACAGAACATCCGTAAATGATGACACAAAGGAATAGCAACAAGAACCAAGCCACCATAGACAATTTACACCTTCCAAATTTTAAAGCAATGACAGCATGTAAAATGATTAATCAAAAACGAATAAATAAACTGCGTCAAAATAAATTGAATTTACAATACGCTTAAAAAAATACAAAAAACCCAAGGTGTCTAAATATTACTGATATGGCTTCAAAAAAGTCCTAAAAAATATAATGTATGTTTTATTGGATTCCATCCTTAAATAATAAACTATGTACTTGTTATAAATTCCAAGTATACCGCAACTCCGTAAGTATTATGATCTAATCTGTCACTGAATTAACTTTACCTTTTTGCGTTATTTTTCTTCATTGGTATTCTCACAAAAATCTATATTTACCCTTTTAAATAACAATTTTCGGGAGATCTTCAAAATACAATTTATGACAATCCTCATCTCATCTCAAAATCAAAACTTCATCTCCAGTAGATGCATTAACTTTAATTCTAATCACAAAGCCTTGGTCAGATCGCCCATACTAAATAATATGCCGAGGTGTTCTACGGTATTAGTAAGAGCAACAAAATTATAAAATAGATAGAAGTCCTTCCCACATTAGTACATATCATTTTATACCTTAAAAAAACCTCAACTAAAAAGTTTAAATTAATTTTTAGTTAATTGATACAATAAATAATGTCTATTTTTATTGAGAAGACAATACTCTTTTTATCCGTTATTCATAATTTCAAATAATACTTTTGAATACACAGAAACTTGCCAAAAAAAAAAATACATTATCCAATACATGAAGTGAGAAGTGAAGTGATTGTCCATATTTCTTTTTTGTTTTCAATTCAGATCACCTATAATGTAGTCAATCTTAATCGATTGGACTAAAAACAATCATTAACATAGGGCAGTGTATTTGGGATAGCCACACAAATATATTCCGCTGTCAAAACACAATACATATGCAAAACTTTTTCAAATTGATTTTCTTCACTAAGATTATGTTCAAATGTGCAGAAAATTTATTCCGATTCGATACAAAAAATATGCTTTAAAATCAACTCAAAAAGAAAAGAGTTATAATTATTGGTTCAATTTTAAATGTTCAGGTTTGTTTTTTTTTCAAAATAAAAACATGTTGGATTCAATAAAATATATGTAATATAATTTTAAAATGAGTTTTTTCATCATTCCATTTCCGCACCTAATGGTACGTAGGGCACTGCATTGGTACACCAATCGCAGTTTATATTGATCATTTGTTACATGAAGGTAAGATGATCAGTCTTACGCTTCAGGTACTAGTCCATGGACCATGAAATATTCCGGTGTGAAAATACTCTTTTAAATAAATATTTCATATCAACCATGTCGGTAATCAAACCCGAGACCTCTTGCATGGTAGGAAAGCGCGCTGACCATTACACCACGAGACCGATGAGTTTTTTACTGTACGAAATATAAAAAAGGATTCAAAGGTTAAATTTTTAGATTTTTTGCATGCTGGTCTTATAGCCAAAATCTTTAATTTTGTAGTACATATCTATCATCAATTCTGTTGCCTTATTTTATAGCACAAATTGCTTCACAGCTAACATACTTTTTACACTGAGCAAACCCTATTTAAGGCAATTCATCAAATCAATGTTATTCTTATCCATATTAATGTCTTTTAACTATTCCTATGTTTTGTGAAAATCACAAAGGCATTATGTATTTACAATTTGATAAAAAAAGTTTTCAAGTGAGTTATACGTCCGTTTTTTAATTAAAATATGACACCTAAGAGTTAAGTACGAGCATTTCCCAATATTCAAAATATCTGTATTATTAGCAGCAATATTTGAAGGGTACAAACAGCGCTGCTCGATATACACAATGTCAGTAGATGTACAACAGTGTTAGCTGAGGAAATAAAGCTGCATCATATGCATTGCTGAAGTATTATGTACCTTCAATATCTTCCTTGCCATACGTTACATACCAGTATCCTCGAGGTAAAATGCAATCATAGATGTTTTACTTTGGAAACCAGCAAATTTTCAGTTTTGTAAACATCTTAGTTTTAATACCTTAGAGTAATAACCTAATAGAGTCACCCATATGGAGACAAACCATTCTATGATTATTGACCACGAAGTTATCTATACGACGGGCAGTAGGTACTTGGGTTGAGAATTGCGAGCGCTAACCGAAACCGTCCATTACAGGTTTGTTGTTAAACTAAAAACCAAACTAAAACTAAACCAAAAATTTGGAACACTTTTGTTCTAAGCAATAGAGCTTAAAGGCTTCTGTAGAGAATTATTACTCTGAGTTTAATACACTTTGGTTGAGTCCTCTTAATTGTGCTGGAGAAACATTAATTTATTAATTTATTTTTCTAAAAAAACATTTCCATTTAATATGTTAATATAATAATATTCTGATGTTTTATACCACAACAATAAAAGTAACGGAATGTTAATTCTGCAATTTTTAGATGCACATATCTAAAACATTCTAAGTCTTTCTAATTAATGATTAAAACTCATAAAAGTAGCTTGAATAAATTTTTGGGAAACTGTATTCTAATGCTTGTAGGAAAATATTTTTAAAATATTTGTTTGTCTCTTGTCTCTGAAACAGTACGAAATTCCGCATTCTGTCACTTTTATATCTGAAGTGGGATTTAGAATACATAATTAATATTTACTGGAAAACAGTTTTGTATAAGAAAACTGCAGATGATTCTTATTCGTAACATGTTAATAAAAATTTGTAATAAAATTTAATGGATACAATTAAAAATAAAATAAATATTTACAGGGATTCATTGCATCAGTTTCGGCTTTTTTCTGCTAAACATGTTATTGAAAATAATGGAGGCAATAAAGTTAAGTATTAAATGTTCACAAAAAAAAACAATTCTGAGCAAATAGCTGCATACAAAATAGAATCCCAAACCGCCAGACCAATTAACCACGAGTATCTTAACATATACTCGTCAAAATATGGATTAATCTCAATTCAACAATACGAATTTGCAGTAAGCTTTAAGAGAAACCGTAACGTAATAATAATCGAAAAACTAACATTAGATAATATTCGACTATTTTTTCAAAAAGATTAGTACTGAATTACATAAATAAAATATTTTTATATAAATAATCTTACACTAAAAAGCTGTATTCATTTCATCTATAAATCATATGTTTTGTTTGTACAAATAGTGACTTTATTGTGCATCATCCGATATTACGCCCGGGGCGCGTCGCACTTACACTCCTTGTCTTCACGGAAGATCACAAACATAACCCCGACACTATTCCTCTCAAGTCGGTCACAAAACTGATCCGTGCTGAGAAATGAAGGCCTCAGAAATAGAGATTTTAGAAACCAACTTAACTGTGTCGCCGCATTCACTTCTGTTTTATCGGCCTCTTTTTGTTTGATGCAAAAAAATATAAAGCTTCGGTTCGTTTGATTCTTTTAATTATTTGCGAGAAGCGATCAACAGTCGGAAGCGTTCAGATCGATAGAGGGTACTTTTTTGGCTCTAGTGAGGCGATCGAGTTCCGCAGCCGCGTCTGATCTGACAGCCGCTTTGTCCGGTAATACATCGGGCGGGGAGGGCGAGGAGGGCGGGATAGGTGAGTCTGCGGCGGCAGGGGAACGAGGGGGCGCACCGGGGCCTCCGGGAGACCCGGTCTTCTTGTACAGAAGGGAGTTGAAGAAGTTGGCTAGTACCCCCTCACCTCCCAATGTGCTGGACGAACCGACCACCATCTTTCCACCGTCCAACTGAAACAAGTATTGAAAATTTAACTTGTAAGCTTGTTATACACTACTTACTGACTAAAAATCATATTATTCTCCATTAGGTTTAGCAGAGGATAAACACCTAAATTCATCTAAAAAGAAAATGAAGAAACTACGTAGGACAATTATTCTGACATGTGTAATCTCAATAATTTGTTGGAATTCGTTTGTGTTATGTTTACTTCGGTGGTCTTTCCAGGCCACTACATTTCATCATCATCATCATTCCATGTCCACTCCCTAATTGGAGCATAGAGTATTCACAAAGAGCCCTCGGGCCATTTGCACATTGAAAATGCTCAGTGGTTTATTCACTACCCTTATAGTCAAGTCATCACAGCGCCACTTTCCCACACCACCTACGGTCAATGCTATGTGACACAGTTTTAGGTATACTTTACCTCCCTACTAGGTCGAGTTTGAAGAGTAAGGTTTTACTTATTAGGATTACAAATAAAAAGTTCCTAGACGAGAAGAGGTTAAGCATTGACCATACCTAAATAGTGGATAAAACATGAAACATCAAAACACTAATACTGTGTACCTTCTTGGGGCTGCTCTGAGCATTGATCTGCCCCGGTGAGCGAGCTGTAGAGCGCAGAGGAGACTCCCCGCGAGGGGGATGTGCGGGCGCTAGCCCCCCTCCTTGGAGGGCCCCCAGTTGGCGTTGCAGAAAGCTTTGCTCGTCCTCAGCATGAACTTCTGCTTCTCTACTTGAACCACTCTGAAAGAATTATTTTTTAATTTATTTCATTGCTATGTAATTAATTTTTTTTTAACACTTTGTTTTACCTCTTATGTATATTGTAAAAAAAAATATAATGATAATCATAAATAAAATAAAATAAAATAATAATATAAAAAAAATAAATTAAAAATTAAAATATATAATTAGCAAAATATTTTTTTAAGGGTTGCATTAATTTCAACAAAATAATTATTATTTTTTAAATCCATATTCTATTGTTAATTAAAAAATAAAATATTTTAACATCATAATAATAAAATAAATAAAACTTTTTTTTTTTCTTTTTTCCACCGACTAGTTTCAAAGCAAACAATCTTTTTGTCAAGGTTTACGTAACTAAGTTTATGTTTAGTTACGTAAACTTCGACGAAGAAGCTTGTTTGCTTTGAAACCGGTCTGTGAAAGAAAAAAAAAATAGTGGTCAAAAACTAAGTTGTTTTATTTTTTTTATTATAATGAATAACCACAAAGTTAGTGCTTCAAGTGAGTGAGTCTTTTGTTTAGTTTATTGTATAATTTTAGTCCCTGGTTTATTAATCTCGATTGTCCTTGTCTCTTTTAGAATGTTGTATATGATATTGTACTTATATTCTCATATCGTGTCCATGTTTACTACAATTTTTTTGAAGTTTTAGTTCTTCATCTACAATTACAATTTTATCAGTGGCTAATTTATGAATACATTTTAACGATTCTAGTTGAAAGATTTCAGTTATATTTAATTGTTTAGTTTGTTTAAAGAGTTCTTTAATTGCTGTTAGATAAGGGAGGTCATGTACTAACTTTAATAAAAAAAAATCTGACTTTATAGTCTGTTTTTGTCAAGTTGATTGTTTACAACACAAAATCAAAGTTTATAGCTAATTTGTCTTACTGATAAGTTATTATTGTGTATTTAGCAAACATTCATTATAATCAATAAAAACAAAGTTATTTCTTAAAAGCATTATGATACCAATACATTAAATCTTTTAAAATATACAGTAAAATGTCGTTTTTACGTTCCTCAATTTTATGTTTTCCCACTTTTTACGCCAAAATGTTTAGGTCCCATTTTTTTCCATACATTCTCATTCAAATATCCCCTCAATCAATGTTTTTTACGTTTTTCATAACGGTTTACGTTGAAAAATTTTCAAAACTTATTTTATCTGTCAAAAGACGCCGAGCCGCGCGCTGCCGCGTATGCCCAAAATGGTGAATAAAATCTGTGTAAATATAAAAATGTGTAAATTGTTGTCTCAAACTAAATTCCAAGTAGATTCAGTGTAATTGATCATTTTGTTTAAGTGTCTATTTTTGTCATTTTACTAAATTGTGACATGCGGTTGAAGCATGTTTAGGAGGAATAAAGTCTTTACATCAATAAATTACGGTGCAGAAAGTTTAAAAATTTGGCAATAGAAATATTATTATAATTTGGAAAGAAGATAGTTTAAACAGTTACCATAAAAGTATGAAACAGTTTTGCGAGTAGAAATTATGTGGTGCCATACTAAAAAAAGTTTTACCATATAAATAAAATTTTCCAATATTTAGGGAAAAAGTCATTGTATGCAAATAAAAAATTTTATTTTCGTGTTTTTAAGGTTAAGTACCCACGAAAAATTATTTTTACATGTTTTATTTTATAATTCAATAAAAAAAACACATTGTGGTATTGATTGAAAAAATATTTTTTTTTTAAAATGAAATCATAGGTAAATATGAATAATCCCCAATTATGACCGTTTTAATAAATTTTTCTGCACTTTATCATTTCCTAACTTTAGTGTTTTCCTCAGTTTAACATTTTTTTTTGCTGCTCCTTTGAAAAATGCAAAACAGGGCCAAACAGGTATATCGTTTTAAGCGGCAGTACATATTTCAGCATACATTATTTTCTCCACATTTCACTTGTGCTATTAAATTTGACATTAAAACCTTATTTTTATAGAATTAAAATTATCATTTCAACGTTGTATGCAGACACTTTTCAAAATGGGATGTTTGAAATTTTGGTCAATTTGTTAAAAAATATATTATTTTTAAAAACTGTCTTATGAAAGTGAATAATAATTTACTGTCTGAAACAACCCAACAAACTAGGTATTATGATTATGTATACATTTTGAGATATGTACCTTTCTAGTTGCGGGCTGAAGAATAACATCCCGGTAGTATTCATCAGGTTTACAAGTTTGCATGTTTTCATATAGAATACTAATTTTCTTCAAAGTATCCCAACCAGCGGGACTAGAAAAAAAGGAATACAATAAAATAAAATTTTAATTTTGATAAAAAGAATTACATATTCTACAAAACTGAAAAGATACCGTCATTAATCATATACATCCAGTACAAGTATTTTAGTTGCGAGGGTTCAGAAAAAAATTCTGAGGTATCTCTACATGAGGTAGTACGGTATTTATTTGTGGATCTACCGCACCGCATTCTTCTCGGGCATGCTGGAGACAGACAGTTTGCAACTTAGAAAGGATGGATTCACACTGACCCATTTTTTCAGGCTGATAACAGGTTATATTAGGAACTCAGAATATCAATTTTGATTCCTGATGGATATCTATTGACAGCGTCAGTACAGACTGTTTTACCTCTCGGCTTCTAGAACCAGCCTGCCTCTGGTTAAAACAAATTGAAGAGCAGTCGGGCGGCTGAACATGATCATTTTGGAGATCAACATCTTTCACATCGGTGAAACTATGTTTAAGGGGCAAATACTCTTGCTATTGGAGAGTAGTATGCCTTAATAATATCCAGCCACCGCTCGACAGATCCTGGCTTGATAGGATGCCCTTAATTGTGTTTTCTTTTGTTGGTATTTTGGTTCAATAAAATGAATTTGAAGTTAATTCAATTAGTTTCATGATACAGATTTAATTTATAAGACATTATCCAGAAAGAGGTACTAACATGAGGACAGCATCTTTTTCCACTACCAGGGCCGGAGTACGGAAAGGGAGACCATATATGCGGTGGGTGAGGTACTTGTACAGCAGGTCGCAGTTCTTGTCCTCCTTAGCACTGGTATAAAATAAGGCAGCTCCGTGCTGGAGACAGAAGCGTCTGATCCACTGCTGCATAAAATCCAACTGCTCGTCTCGGTAGTCATGCTCCTTCTCCAAGGCCGTCATGAAGTCTGTCTGAAATAATTACATTTTGTTAAATATTTGTTTACATAATTTTTTAAATAACATATTTTACTTTTTAAAAATTGAAATGGCGACAGCAAATATGGAATGTTTTGAATAAATATAAATATCTTTCTAGATTTAAACGATCACTAAGATTGACCAGATTTTGTCTTGAGGTAGTAATTATTATTAAAAAAATTGTATCAGCTTTAATTTTCTTTAGCTGAATTTTATTTCAATTGCATCTGAATACATATATTTTTTTAAATAAGAAATGTTATTAAATGGACTGGATAAGTCCATAAATAAATACAGATTTGGGAATGAAAAAAGGAAAATTATTGTTGTGACTGAAAGAAAGAATGAGTTTTTTTCCATTCGATTGAAACAGACGACTCATATCATTGTTAACTGAGGAAATACATATATGAACTACATATGTTTATGCATTAACAAAAATAAAGAATTAAAAACACATACTTTTTGGGTAGTTACTAAATTTTGCATTACAAAATTAAGAACTAATAAGGATACGAAAAAATGAAAATTACAATTTATTGACAGACGAGGTGATACTTTTTACTGAAAAACAACATTCAACAATTCATTTGCAAAAACACATATCAGACCCTCATTTTAAATCGTTATTAGAAGAGCCTTCCCGAAAGGCGTTTAGGTAAAAAATGATTAGATATAATTATTCTGTTTATAGGTTATTGCGCTGTGTATCGTCAGCATCCATCATCAGGGTTGATGTGACGGAAGCTGCAATAGGAGTGTGAATGCCCCAGAAAAACTCAATTTGCATTTGAACAACAAAGGAAATCTAAAAAAGTTCATTGATGTCCATAACTATTTTTTTAAATACAGCTTCAAGATATTGCTAGCATCTAGGTAAACTGTAAACTTCGTGTAAATGGTGTGACATTAGAAATAAACACTTTTAATTGGCTGTCCTAAAAGTATTATGTCTTCAACATACTTAGATGCCATCGATATAATATAATAAGTAGAATGTTCAACCTTGGTGACAACTACAACCATATCCAGTCCCAAGTTTGTGGAGAGGACTGACTCGGGAAGTGGCATTCCATCATCCCCCTCCAGATTGGTGTCCGTGTCATCCGTCAAGTTCCTGGAGGATCGTTTCATGGGAGACCCCGCGGCTTCCATCTCGTCTCCAGGCTCAGTGTATTGCTGCCAGGTGCGAATACATCTGTGCCGGGCTTCTTGCCTTTGTTCTAAAAACAAACAACAGATGTAACATCATCATCATCATACCTTATACACACCCGATGGCGGAACAGACGATCGAGATATACTGTATTTGGTGTACCAATTTATCTTCATCAGCATTTTTACCTGAGAGTAGCCATCATGTCGAAAACACTCATTCAGGATTCTGTTTTTATTTTACACACACAACAGCCAAATTCTTCAGCCATCTGGGTACGGAAAATTTGGTATTACATAAATTATTATTTTTAAATTAATAATAAAGTTGTTGATATGTAAACTATTCTATTTTAATTAAACAATTATTGTTCAATTTAACGAGGTTACGTATCTCATTACTTTATATTGCATACATATAGCTATTTTATCACACTTTACAGCTTGTTTTTATCTTAAAGGGGCTTTACCTACATAAATAGTAGCAATATGCAGAACAATCTTTCCCATAAGAGCACGTGGAGCACGAGCCCAGGGCCCCCGGCTCAATGGGGGCCTCGAAATTCCAAAAGGGCCTAAGATTACTAATTATTATGCTACAAATTCAAAAAAGAAAATATGTAATGAAAAAGTTTTCCAAAAAGAAGTGTCAGGTATTAAATTTCTAAAATATTTCACAACCGTTCAGATGCATGATTATTTTACGGCGAGTCATTCACACTCTTTTCTGGAGTTTTGGATCACATTACAATCCTAATGGATCGTAATGCGATCCAAAATGGAAAAGAGTGCAAACGACACGGAGCATAATAACCCAAAAAGAATCATTGTAAAAGTATCGGGTATTTTTCACCTGGGTCTTTCACCACTAAGACAAGTTCAAAATTTTATTGTCCTTATCATTTTCTTATCCATACCCAGTGGTTCATAGGACACTGCATTGGAATATCAAATGCAGCATATCTCGATCATCTGTTTCATGAAGGTAAGGTAATCAGTCTTATGCTTCAGGTGCCAGTCCAGAAACAATATATTGAATTGTAGTTTTGAAATCAATATTTCATCTAAATTTGTTGCAACAGAGAGGGAAAACATTTTTTAGAAGGGAATATGGAAGTCTAAGCATTTACAGGGCTTATGACCATTGGATGGCTTAAAACAGCCATCGAGTCAAAAACACAAATTCAGGTACAATGTATATTTGTTTATAAATGTTTCCCAATAAAAATATGATGATGATTATACTTTAAAAGCGATAAAACTTACCGTTACTAAGTGGTAATTTGTCTATGTGGTCGCCTAGAATGGATGCCCAACTTTGTAATTGGTCCAGAAGACCCCAAGGTGTGGTCATCGCTACGGTCAGTATAACTAAGGTGTGAGGGAACGTTCGCTCATTCAGAGCAAACTTCAAGAGGTTAGTGTGGCCCGGATCTCCATCCAACACCCAAACACTCAACCGTGTGTGGTCTAAAATTGCACAAATTTGTTAAATATCTACCATAAAAATTGTATTTAATCAGTATGAAATGTTACGACAAAGCAATAAACATACCATCTCGATATTCATCTCTTACATCAATATAAGCGTATTCTAACCCGGAGCCTTTTTTAGGATCCTCTACTCCTTGCAATTTGGCTATAAGAGTCGTTTTACCAGATTCGTTGTCACCTAGTACCAAAACGTTTTTACATGTCGAGAGTTTAGTATTTCCTTGATTTTGAACTTCTTCTAATATAGAAGACCTGAAAATGCGTAAACATTTACGTTAAAATGTATATAAATAATCATTATGGTATGTATTATGAGTCATCCTGTGTTATAAAATCCGAGTGTTATGGTATAAAAAAATTGTTGGTATGAGAATGGGAAAAAATATCTTCTTGTAAAATATTCATCACTTTGACAGAAAGATTCCCATGCCTCTTTTTGCCTGACGCGAACGATGATGTATTGGGAACCAAAGGTGTGACACATAAAAGCCGTATATGGAAAAAACTTAATTTACAACATTTTATTGGCAAAAAACCATACCACAAGTTTTCTTTGTTTTCTGATTTTTCTTTTTTTTTTGGATTTAAGCCGTTAACCTGACTGGTTAACTCCATTATCGGTAAAATGTCAATGAATTACGACAGCACGGCAGACTCGTATCCACAAAACGTACGTCAGAAATCCATAAACAATTCATTTACACCATAGACTAATCTTCAATATGCCTAGTTTGCCAAGACAAAGTCAAATGTGAAAACGTTTGGGTAGTAATGAACTACTTTTTTTCTTTTTAGAGAAAAATACCTCAATCACATATTATTTGTTTGCCCAATAAATGATCAAATCAATGCCAACCCTTTTCAAGACATTTGGCCCCTCTTTTATTCTTCTTCCTTTAAATATCGAACTCATCTTTTCTTTCTTCGTCAGTCTTATTCTCTCCACTGCTGGATAAATACCTCTTCCAAACTTCTCCACTCCTTCCTATAACCCGCTTTCATCATCCACGTTTTACCGGCAATAGAGGCAATGTCATTGACCCATCTTTTCTGTGGCCTTCCAACACTTTTTTTGTTTGCCCATGGTCTCCACTTCATTATTCTGGGTGTCCACCTGTCATCATTTTGCCTCGCCAAGTGTCCTGCCCACTGTCATTTCAATTTCGCTGCACGATCCATGATATCCACGACTCTGGTTCGGCGCCTTATTTCTTCATTTCTTACTCTGTTTCTTAGACATACACCGAGCATCTGTCTTTCCATGAATCGTTGCGTGCATTTTAATTTCTGGCTACTTTTTGTGTTACAAACATGGTTTCTAGTCCGTATGTTGTCACCGGCAATATACACGATTTATATACTTGTCTTTTTAAGCATATAGGGACTTCTTTATTCTTCGTAGAGCCTGTAACCGCTAGAGGACGCGTCCCCGGGTGGTGGATAGGGAAACATTCAGCATATATGCAGGGTAGGAGGGAAATAAAATACCTCCCGTGAACCAAACAGGCAGTAGCGTCTGACCCAGATGAGGCGGCTACAAACAGCGTCTGCTCCCTATGTTAAGGGCAGCTGAATCCAAACTCACCAACACGTCTGGCAAGCGTGGTGTTTTAATTCCAAAAACCTCCGAACTCATTTTAATGAGCAGGAATCCATTCATTTTACTTTTTGTATTTTTTTTATAACGGAGTCTTTGTTGTGCATGATTAGGACCTGTTATTTGATCGGTGACAGGAGTATGCGAGTATAGGTAGAGGGATGATAGTTTTGGGGAAAGATTCTCTTTTCTAGCTTTTAAACGAGGGAAGAGAGAGAACATTCTCAAAACTATTTATGTAGGTGAAGGTGGTATCAAAAGTAACAAAGCTGATATTTTATATCATCACAAAATTATTTACCGGTCAAATATATTTTTTGTAATCAATTACTTTTGTATATTTGCAAATCATGTACGTGACTATAAAAAACAAAATGTGGCAAGAACTTGCATTTATTTAAAAAATTAAAAATATGTTTTTTTTGTTGTTACATTTGCCACCTAAGTGGCATCAATTGTAACACTCGTAGTGTCAATTGTAATATGTTTATACTCTAATATTGTAACATAATTTGATCAAAAGAAAAAAAACAAATTAAATATGGGTTCATAAATAACTTTACTTCTGAGACACTATGTAGTTTAATGGTGTTGGTTTAATTAACTTGTTCAGTATCATTACAGAAACTATCTCTGAGTACAGACAAATACAAGGTAGTAAAATATATTTTCCCTTGCTATGTAAAATCACCTACTTGTTTATTTCCCTTTGGCAAATAATTTTTTTTTTCAGTTTCTGGATTTGTCCAGCGTTCACGCACGTTTCATCTAGGTTAAAGTTGTTGAGTATAAAAATAATATCTTTTCATAACTGTGGCCAAATTGTACAAAAAAAAAACAACTTCAATTTAACGAAGTTCATTTTTGAAAATCAGAAACCCAAAAGAAAGATTTTAATTTTCAATCATCATCATCGTCATCATTCCCCTTCTGCACCTTATGGTACATAGGGCACTGCATTTGTACACCAATCGCAGCGCATCATGATCATTTTTGTAACATGAAGGTGGCCGGGCCTTTTTCTATACTGTGAATCAATTTCTTTATATAATAATTCAACTTGACATGGGCAAAAGCACAAAATTTAAATAATTTTTGAAAAATAATAATTTTCAATGTTGTAAAGAATAAAGTGTAAATTGTTCATGAGAAAGAAAAGAAAATCAAACCCAAAACGTATTTCTTGTTTTGATAATCTACAAATTGAAAAAAAAAAAAAAAAAATGAATTTTGGTAATGTGAAAAATAAATTTTACGGAATAGCCATCGAACAAGAAGAAGAAGAACATCAAACATCACCCAGTATTGTGCAGGTGGTACCATTTAAAAAAACAAAACCAACTTCAGTGAAATGTAAATGGAACCAAATAGAACGAATTCGAAAAACCAAATCTGATAAAACTCCCGTAAATCTCGGTCCAAGTGAAATGTCAAATTTAATCGAACTTGCGTGTTTGTATTTTATTCCGGAAATTCTTTCATTTTGGGGAATTAAGTCTATTCATAGCTTTCAGTTTTCAGTTTTTCAACCACTTTAATAAATTTCATATCAATTTTTCGAAATGGATTCTACAAATGAAAATACAATCGACTGGAGCCAGTTATCTACTATTCAATCTTTTGATAGAGGTTAAATTTACTATATCCGTGGAAATTTAAGCGTATTTTAAGATGCTCTTTATTTATATAATTTGAACTTGAACATTTGAAAACATAACCAAAAATTGTACGATTTGATTTTTTAGATACAGCTGATAAAAACAAAGGATGTAACTCCACAGAATTAATTGGCGGTGAACTGATAAAGCGATCTATACCGACGGTCAGCATTCCTATCAATCTTTTAATTCAATCTCTTATTCGTCAACTTTGCAAAATGTTAGAAAAGGATCACAAGCGAGCCACGAACTTGTATGATTCAATTTGTGAAAAATTACACCACATGAAGTTATTGGACGAGACGTATGCAATGGGCGAATTCGAAATTATGAGGTCTCAATACCAAATGGCTTTAGAACAACTTGTGAAGGTCGCTAGCGGAGCGGAGTTTCGTGTTGCGGATCACTCGGTATTCCCTATTCCTCCCTCCTCAGAATACGAGTGGTCTCGCTACCATAGAGAGTTTGAAGAACTTTTGTTTATCGCTAACGGAGGTTTCGGAAAAGTGTACAAGGCGCGACACAGACTGGATGGCGTCGAATACGCCGTCAAAAAAGTTTTTATAAAATCGAGTGATTTGAATTCAGTGTTGAACCATTTGTCTGAGGTTAAAACATTGGCCAGTCTCGATCATCCAAATATAGTGTCTTACAAATCTGCTTGGCTGGAACCTCTCGTAGAGCCGCAGAGAGATGCTGATAGTGAGAGTGTTGACATAACTCGGGAGAGCTACACGGGAAACTCTTCTAGTTATTTATCAAACCACCAGGTCAGTTTCACTGAAGAGTCCGATTCCCAAGTTTCTTTCCAAAAGAGTGCAAAAATAGAAGAAATTGAAACTTACAACTCTTGGCATCGGATTTCCAGAGGAAGCTTATCAGAAAATTGTAAAGATATTTGTAAATTAGACAAAAGCAATAAGGAGCTTAAAATCGAGGCATCTCAAATCAATCTGAAATGGGCCACGCTGTACATCCAAATGTCTCTGTGCCAGAGAACATTAAAGTGTTGGTTACACGAAAGGAATCAGTTATATTCTAATCTAGAGAGTCCCGTTCTTCCCGTAGAAAGTCCTCTCTTGTATCCGACCCATATTCCCACCGAACACCCAGGGTATCAGTTGCCGTCCAACTTCTCTAATATTGCGACCGTAATGGACATATTTGTGCAACTCACTAATGGACTTCACTATATTCATGGCTGTGGAATAATCCACCACGATGTCAAGCCCAGTAATATATTTGTGGGGTGCATAGGTTCGACGATGAGTGTTCAGTTGGGAGACTTCGGGTTAGCGTGCCCTCTACAAAAATCTCATGGAGGTGTGGCCATAGGAACCCGACTGTATGCTGCTCCCGAACAATTGGAAGGAAAATGCGATTTGAAGGTTAGTAATGTGCTTTTATTGAAATTGATCATTAGAGTTTAGTTTGGTTATAGATTGGGGCGTCTTCTTTTCCATCTATTACAACAAATTACTTTTAGCATACCAAAATGCTGCATTATCTCGTATACTGGCTCCAAAGAAATATCTCTATTTCCTTACAACATGAAGAATGTCAACACTGTTAAGCTCCATAAGATTTCATATTTTCGCCATGTGTTGAGGGGTGATAAATATGCCACACTTTAGCTTGTTATGAAGGGAAAGATCGAGGGGCGTAGAGGGGTTCGAAGAAAACAGCTTTCCTGGCTTCGAAAAATCCGAGCATG
This sequence comes from Micrasema longulum, assembly GCF_059751315.1. NCBI lineage: Eukaryota > Metazoa > Arthropoda > Insecta > Trichoptera > Brachycentridae > Micrasema > Micrasema longulum. Next base: position 260,646 of record NW_028278358.1, read on the forward strand.
GACCAGGATTAGAACTGTGGAGGAGCTGTTTCGCACTGCTCAGGATAGGAAAGCTTTCTCCTGAGTGGTCGTCAACGTCGGGGGGACCCAACTTGCATCTGAAGAAGAAGAAAATTACAGCACACATGAGAATACGTTTATGTGTGCTCTATTTTAAGATTAACAAATTACAACAGGGATGGATAATACCTTGAAGAAGGAAATATGGAAGTCTAGTTATTTACAGGGCTTATGACCTGTCATTGGCCGGTTTAAGTGGTCATTTTACACACTGTGTAACATTCACCATTTTGCCTATGTTTGAACATCCATATTTCTTCAATTCTTCTATTTGTTGATTTTAGTGAAGTTAAAGAGCTGAAACCTTTATTGTTGTGAAGAGATTCATCTGACTGACTATTTTAAGATTTAAAATAAAATAAAATAAATAATGATATTAAAATAATAAAGCCAGCCAGTTTCAGAATACAATCAGTTCTTTTGTAATAAAGCTTGTATTAATAAACTGAATTTAACTTTTTTTTTCCAATACTTTTCATATATTTCTAAAGAGAAGATGACTTATTACTTATTTTATTTTTAATGTTTCCTGTCCAGTATTTATAAAGCTAATACCAATAAAAGCGGTTATTATTTTTGTTTTAGAGTGATCTCTACAGCATTGGTATAATTCTTTTGGAGATGATGGAATCATTTGGTACTGAAATGGAGAAAATAAAAAGACTCGAAGAACTACGTAGTGGCAACATCCCCGCCCACATTACGGCTAATTGTCCTAAAATGGCTCACATTATGGGTAAACTCGTACAGACAAATCCCAGCAAGAGGATTGACACGACGCAACTTCTGACGCTACTTCTAGAACTCAAAGACAATAAAGATGAAATAATTAAGTGTTTACGCAAAGAGTTGAAAACACTTCAAGCTGACCTCCATTTTAAGAATGAGGAACTCGCTGCCAGAGACAATGAAATAGCGCAACTCAAATTTCTTTTAGAAAAACGATAATCTTCTGTTTTATTTTATGAACAGCCTATTTGTCTATATTATGCATGTCTGCCACCATACTGTTATCATTATCTAAACGGTAGAGTGCTTCTTCACGTGAGGTCCCAGGTTTGATTCCTGACTCGGTGTGTTTAACATAATGGTGTTTATTGAATTGTATTTACTATGGTACCCTTAACCAGCCTCAAAATAAGGCTGATTGCCTTTCTTTAATGTGAATAATTATTATGATGATGCGACATCAACCTGATGCTGAGCAGTATACCAGTGGCGAACGGTGACTTTTTATAGGTAAGCTATATTTTTTTTCACAATTTGTACCTGCATGTACATACATACATATAAGTAATAAAGTATGTACACAGCTTCTTTTTCTATGGTTTTGTGTGAAAACAACTTCATCTCTCCAGCTACAGCTTCACCTGCTGACAACAGAAGACTGAATACCAACTCATTTTTAATTAAAATAATTATTACAAATAACCCACCAATCAAATTCAAACAACAATCAATAACTTCGCAAAATATGTAGGTATATTCTCCATTGTTTTAATACAGTACATTAAAAAATAAGTATAATAAAATAATTATCTATATGCAAAATTGCTTTTTGTGTAGCACTGATTGAAAACACCATATATTTTTTTTTGTAATTTACATTTTGTGCTGAAAATATTTACTAGTTAAAAATAAAATAAACACATTGTAAGACGTCACTCCCCATTATGTGCACAAAAATTGTTTTTTCTTTTACGTAATAGGAATCGTTAAAAAAAATTTTTACTGAGTAAACTTAAAAAAAAACTGACATTCATTAGACATATAAGCAATAACATTGCAACAAAAATGTCACGTGACCGTCGCCATCCACTTCCTTTCTTTCTAAAAATGAATTATGACAAAAACTGACAGAACCGAGCGGAGCATCACTAAGACAGGCGGACCAAAGAACTGGCGTCATATGTCAACAGAATACTATCAAACGAAAATGGTCTTTAGAAAATATTGTTCGAAATGCTACTCTCCAAATAGAGGAGCTTCAAATAATATTTGTAATCTGCGGGTGAACTCAGGAAGGAAAATATACCTACTGGGTTTCGAGATGTTAAAATGCGGTATATATTTTGTATGGAGAAATAATCTGCAGTAATCGGCCAGTTTTTTTCTCCCACTGGGAACGGGCTGGACGCTGGGTGCGCTTATAGATGTTTATATTTATTTTTGAGGAAGATATAAACGGTGATGTTATTTTATAATAAATATAGATTATTTTATTTATTTTTCCATAGTTAAAACTATTATAAAACATTATTATTGATATTCAAATATAATGGTAAGCTGCGCATAATCTGACAATATAGAGGATTCGCCCCTGCAGAATACCCAGGCCCATCTTTTCTATAAGGGCACGAGCCCAAGGCCCCCGGCCTGATGGGGGCCCCTTTCTAAAAGCCCCAACCTCTGTGTTCCCGAGGGCCCTGAAGAGTTAATAAGGAAACGAAGAATGATTGTGTAAAGTGTAAGGAAAGTGGGCTGAAATTAATTCTCGATAAATATATTTAGTAAAATAATAAACATTAGGGCACGTATAAATTTGAATTCATAGAATAATTTTTTGTTATGAAAGTTGTATTGTGTAAGCAATGTTAATTTTATGGCTTTTTTAAAAAATAAAATAGATCAAGATATAAAAAACAAATAAGGAAAAAAGATACGGAAAGTAATGCTTTTTTACTTTGGTAAATTTTCCTAACCTCTAGATTTAGAAGTTAAATGTGGAATAAAGATATCTAGTGAAAACGCAGATAATTAATTTTTAATGTTTTATATTACAAAGGCGATGCAATACTGAGGTCAGCATTATTGATAAAATTAAGGTTAAGTACATATCGCACACCAAATGGGAGACTATTACAACTCAAAAAATGCTATTCTGAGATAATTGGATTTAATGTTTTAATTCATTCCTGCAAATCAAACAATTGAAAAATGATAGCTTTAAATGACAGTCTCAAAATGCATTGAAACATTGTTTCCGTGTTGTTTCCTGATAGAAGATTTTTCTTGAATCTGCGCCTTATGTCTGAGGATGGTGATCACACCCGACTCCAGGCATGAGCTCATCTGTGGACAGTCTCCCTCCATCTGGAACGGTCTTGTGCTGCTCTGTAGGCATTTGTCACTGATAATACAGAGACCAAGCCACTCCATCCTGTCTGTGGATGTCCACGCGACCTTGTTCCTTCCACACTTCCTAGGAGGATAGTTGTAGTTCAAGACTTATAAGATAATACAAGACTTACAACTCAAAATAACATAGTCTTAAATCATAACATAATTTTAAAACATTCAAAGTAGTTGTTATAGATGGGCGTAATAGTCTTACATCGGTATTAAATTGTTTGACTTTTAATGTGAAAAAGCTAACTAGCAAAAGAAACACTGTCAGTTCAATATAGAAAAAACAGTTTGCCATACGTAGCTCCGTCAAATTCAATTGATGAAGATTTTATAGATAAAACTCGAGAAAAACTGTTGATATTACAGAGAGTCCCTTAAAATTTGTAAAGTTTCATACAACAGAGATGGAGAACATTTTAGAGAAGGAAATATAGAAGAAAAAAATATATAAGTGGCCACTTTTCACACCGTAACATTCACTATTCTGCCTATATTTGAACATCCATACTCTTTCAATTCACCCATATATTGATGTTTGTGAAGTTAAAGAGCTGAAACCTTTATTGATGTGGGTGAGATTCATCTGATGGAATTATTTCACCCCATACTAGGCAACGCCTGAAGGTATGTTTCAATTTGATACTTCTTAGATCAGGAGTGGTATTCTGAATCTTCTCTACCCCCCAGAGTGTGGTTTATTTGAGAATTTTAATTTTTTGAATCAGATGACACTTAAAATGGCCACACTGATGATTAAACGTCAAATGATGTATAACTGTTTTAAAAACTGAAAAAACTAATACGGTTTGGTCAATTCAGCCTAATTAGGTATTTTGGGTCGCAATAATGGTCTGAATGAAAATTTTCATATTTAGTTTCACGTGTTTGTATTTGTTCGACGTTTTATCATCAGTGTGGCCATAAACGAAGCAAAGTTAGGGTGCGTGCAAAAAAAAAAATCCTCAAATTAACCACTCTCCAGGGATAGAGAAGATTCAGAATACCACCACTGGTGGATTTATCAACAATCCTTTGAGTTTGTCCAAATTTTTGAAGTCATGAACTGGATTGAACCCCCTAGGGAGTTGTTAATATTAACATACTACAACAGAGACGGAGAACATTTTAGAGTAGGGATATAGAAGTCTAGGCATCTACAGGGCTTATTACCCGTCAGTGGCTGGTTTAAGTGGCCACTTTACACACTGTGTTAAGTGTTTAGTATTAAAAACTCCCTAGAGGGTTGAATCCAGTTCATGCCGACAAAAATTTGGTCGAATTGTAAATATTGATGTGAAGTTTCCTTGAATATAAATTTGTTGACTTCAATTTTTTTTTTCTTTCAGTTAACTCGCGCTAAAATGTGATTTCCATTTGAGATGCTTAACTTTAATTCATGGAGAAATTTTACCTTCAGTATTTTAGGCCTTCACGTTGTTTTTAAGTTATTACGGTACCACTCCTAAACAAAAGGACATATATATATATACGGGCTGCATAGTTTTCTCTACTGATTATTTGCCTGTTGACTAATCATTATTTTTTATGAAATTAAAATACATTTCTTTGTTCAGTTTGTGTGTTAATATGGTCAAAAATAAATTGAATGAGTTTTTTTATAATAAAGTTTACCTTTTCATTTTATAGACCATTTTTTAATCATTCAATTCTCTTGTTCACAATTGTACTGACTTGTCCCTTTCAATTATGTATTGCTATGCATCACTCGATTTTTTTCTACTAATTTACTATTTTGTGTGGAAATGTAATTTTGACTACTGATTTATATTTTTTGTTTACCAATATACTTATAAATTTTAACTTTCGTAAATGCAAAATTGTAATACATGTAATATGTAAAAAAATATTTCCTGATAATGAAACTTCGTCAAGTTAATATGAATTTATTGTGTTTTTTATGATTATTTTAGTTTATTTTGCGTATTATGTTTACGATGATAATTAGGTTAATAAGATTAATTACGTTTTTATTTTCTTATTATGTTAACTATGTTAAATAATTAATGTAAGGCATGTTTCATTATGCTTATTGTAAAATGTTTCCCTCGGCATGGGGCACCCCGCACATTATTCTGTATAAAAAAAATTAGTACAAAACTGTAAAAGTATAAATAAATATATAGTTTGTTTCTTTTTTGGGTGATACCGTGTGTGTTGGATTTGTTCCGACGTTTCGGCTACCATTGCAGGACCCATCTTCAGGGTAAACTGAGTTACTCGGTAGTAAAACCAATCTTAAAAATCAAAAGAATTCAATGTTAAATTTGATGGCACTTTGATATTGATTACTATATTCTAAAGAAATAAAATAATTTAACATTGCACAATAATATTTTTGTCTCTTTTTACTCTGTTTTAAACTAGATATAGGTAATTAATTATTGCTCATTTTTAACAGTTCTTACACTTAAAAATATAACACTTAATCCATCTAAAACGGAACAACTATGGATGGCTTCAGCCAGATGACAGAATTTGATTCAGGATACGGCACAACCCGATGTAAGGAGTACCGCTTTACCCACCGTTAAACTACTGGGAGTCATCCTTAATTCTGACCTTTCTCTTGACGCTCAAATTAGTAGAACAATAAGTTCATGCTTTTACCAGCTGAGACAGATTAAATGCATACGCATAAATTTGCCAGTTGATGCCGCCTGTCAATTAATAAATGTGTTTGTAGTGTCTAGAGTCGATTATTGTAATGGTATCTACGCAGGTCTACCGATGAATAAAATGACTCGCCTACAAGCTGTATTAAATGCCGCAGCGAGACTTATTTTTGGAATCTCTAAATTCAGTCATAACACTCCACTACTTCGGGAATTGTACTGGCTACGTTTTCCACAGAGGGTGGAATACAAACTCTGTTGGCTTATGTATAAGTTACTGCACAACTCTGCTCCAGAATATCCAAGGGAACTTTGCATTCCAGATGAACTAGCTGACAGACGTCTTACGCTTAGATCAGCTACATCTACGTCGAAAGGAAAAGTTATTATACCTCTACGCAAACAGCGCACTAAATTCGGCGAATGTGTATTTGCGGTCGCAGGCCCTACGGCATGGAATGCTCTCCCAGCTGAAATCCGAAACTGTGAGAGTGAAGTGATGTTTCAGAAGAAACTTAAAACCCACTTGTTCTCTAAATCATTTAAATAAATACTTAGCATGTGGTGGAAAAGTAGTATGAAAAAGTACAATATTTTTCTTAAATTATAAAGTTAAAATTAAATTCATATCTTTATATAATCACTTTGTAAAGCGCCCTTGAGGTATTATATTACGAAAACGGCGCTATATAAGTTATCCATAATTATTATTATATTATTATCTCAATCTATACTTTTAACCCGATCCTTTCATTTCTCACCTTACACAAGGAAAGTAAAAACATACTTTACCATTTATTAATAATTATATTTGGGTAAGAAATCATTTTATATACATGCAGTTTATGTTACAAAATGTTCAAATATATAATTAATATACACTTGAATACCCGTGAATTAAAAATTTTCGGGCTATATTTATCAGTAACGGTAAATATTTGGCTTAAATGGGCCCTCAATAGGAACATGAAGGTAAGCCGATTGCTTAGGAGTTAATTTAGTCAACTTCACTCCTAAGTGTTCAAGGTGGAGGCTGGCCACTTCCTCATCCAGCTTCTTGGGCAGAGTGTGCACACCGACTGAATACGAGGCCGGCTTCGTCCACAGCTCGATCTGGGCCAGGACTTGGTTGGTGAAGGAGTTGGACATCACGAAGGAAGAATGCCCTGTTGCACAGCCGAGGTTGACCAATCGCCCCTCCGCTAGCATGATTATGTGATTTCCGTTCTCTAATGTGTATCGGTCTACTTGCGGTTTGACATTGACCTTCTTAACAGCATGTTTCTCTATCCATGCAACATCAATTTCGCAGTCAAAATGACCGATATTGCACACGACGCTGTCATCTCTCATGCACAGGAAATGGTCTTTAGTGATGATGTCTTCGCAGCCCGTTGCCGTGACGAAGATTTGTGCCTCTTTTGCAGCTTCTTCCATAGTTGTGACCTCGAAACCTTCCATGGCAGCCTGCAGGGCGTTGATGGGGTCGATCTCGGTGACAATAACTCGGCCCCCGAAGTTGCGTAGAGAATGCGCGCAACCCTTTCCTACGTCGCCGTAGCCAGCCACTACGCACACTTTTCCCGCAATCATGACATCCGTGGCGCGCTTGATACCGTCCACCAGTGACTCGCGGCATCCGTAGAGATTATCGAATTTACTCTTTGTAACTGAATCGTTGACATTGATAGCTGGCACCTTGAGGACTCCATTTTTAAACATTCTGTAGAGGTTGTGCACCCCAGTGGTAGTCTCTTCCGTGATTCCTTTAATTCCCTCCACATACTGAGGAAACTTGGCGTGGAGTAGATTAGTGAGGTCTCCACCATCGTCCAAAATCATATTCAAAGGCTGAAAAACAATTACAAAATTTCATTAGTCATGTTTTAATACGAGAATATTTATAATATTTAATGTTGGTCAAAAATTTCAGTGAGTCTTAACCACCGTGTTGCATAGGCACTACGCTTGTTTATAATAAAACAATATTAGAAATATTTACATAAAAATAGATTATTGTTGAGATAAAAAAAAGTAATTGAAAATTTGGAACAGAACTTTTTTTAAATACTCAGTCTTACATTGTGAAAACTAATTTAGGCCATGATGTAATAACTTATATTTACATATAAGTTATATTTACATATAAGTTATTGATTAAAAATACTAAGTAAACTTCCACTTATTTGTTTGACCAATTAGCATTTTCACCCTCTAATAGGTATCTTCACACTGGTGAATATCATACAGTATAAGGATAATTTATATAAAACTAAATATTATCTTAAGTGTAGGTACATTTAAAAATAAGCTGAATTAAAAACTTATATGTATATGTAAATTTAAGTTATTACATCATTACAATAGAATTCCATCAAGAATTGTCAGTAAATAATTTAAATCAAATAATTTAAAACAGTTTACGTATTACTTATATACTAAAAATGTTGACAATTGAATACAAATACGTAAAAAATAATTTAGTGTTAGATTTTTGTGCCTATTACTTGTCTATTTATTCAGGAATTGTTTTCCATTTTGACTCAATAAATAATGTTTAAAATACATAAAAGTTATATTTTATCGGCCATTATTAAACAAAGATTCTATCCTAAAATAAAGTTGGATTTGAAAAAAAAGTCAATGAAAAGGAAGGATGTGTCTTCTACTTCCTCCTTTATCATGGTCAAAGAGAGAAATTAAAACAATATGAAATTATCACTTTTAACATTGCAACTTTCTTTAAATTTGTCATGGAACCGGGTTTCTCAATATAGGAGTAAAACTGAATATAGAGTTTTCTAGCACCTTTCCATCAGCGAAAATCAGCGTTTGCTCGATACACCAGGAGTATTCCTCCTCTGTTTCACCCTTCCAGGCATACACGGGAACTCCGGTAGCTGCGATGGCCGCAGCAGCCTGGTCTTGGGTGCTGAAGATGTTGCAACTGGACCATTGAACCTGAGCCAAACAATTATCATTGAGCTGAATTGAATTGAAACAGAACTGATTATAAAAAGCAAATTAATTTTACATACATAGTTGTGATGGGCCAAAACAATTAGACAATTATTTACAATAGATGTAATAAGTTTCAGTTCAGTTGTTTTTTTTTTACTTGTTAACAGACCATTAAACTAAGTCAATATTTTTTTTAAAAATTATGTATTATGATTTTTTCATGTTTTGTATTTCTGAAAATACTCCGCGTGTGGCGTCTCAAGTTCTCTTCCGCTTCTTCTCGGCCAGTTCTGCCGATTGGTCCGTCGACTTACCATAAACCGGAAATCTTTCGCAACATTCTCATCATTAATTGATTTATATGAACTAGTGACGTCGTTCAAAGTAGTTTGTTTTTAATAAAATATTTTTGATTATTTTTTTCATACATTTTCGAGAAACTTTGCAGTAAAATTTAATGTTCTAATTTTTACCGTGCGTAAAAAAACTTTTTATGTCCAATTTCCAGTAGGACAAACTTCTTCATTGTATGGCCAAGTTTCTCGGAACATATGAAAAAAAGTTTTTTTTTTTAAAAAGAAATATTTGCATCCTTATGATTTACCCAAATATTTCATTTTGATGGGCATTTTCAACAAATTGTAAATGACTCACTATTAGAAAATGGGAATCAAGTTGAGGTAGAGTGGGATTCGAACCACGGACCTTTGAGCCGTGAGTCCGAGACACTAGCCACGGGACCACAACCCGATTAAAGTATAAAAGTTATTTGTAACTACTTTGAATGGCGTCTCAAGTTCTTCCTTGATGTGATAGATTTCTGGTTTCTGAGAAGCCAAATCAGCAGAACTCACCAACAAGAACTTATGACGTCACACGCAGCATAATTTCAATACTTAAAAAAATCACAGTACTGATAATACGATACATAAAAATAGTTTTTTTTTTTTACGTAGTTTGATAGTCTATAAACAAAACAAAAATATATTAAAAAAACCACTGAACTTCCCCATTGCGCATGTATTATATTTTGTTTCTTAATACTGTAGATATATACTTGTTCGTTCATATTAATAATGATTATATTTTTTCATTTAAAAGCATTTTTTCAGCAAAATATAACATCATTGCATGATAAAAAAAATATAACATTCTACCAAGTCAGAAATTATTAAATAAATGCTAAGATTTATCATGGGAATGAGGTAGTATAATATATTCATTAATATTTTTTGTGATAATACAAAATTTATCTGTCTGAATAAAAAAAAAAAATACTGATAATTATAAATCTTAATAAAAAACAATAATTAAAATAAAATAAAGGGAATGAATATAAAATTAACATTTAAAACACTAAGTTTGGTATAACTTGAATAAATAACATTTTCGTTATTTTGTAAATTAATAACAGTTATATCATCTTGTTTTGCTCGATAAGGAATGACGAAAGATGATTGCCCAATCTGTAATACGGCGAGTTATTGTAAAAACTCTATTTATTGTCTCCATAAAGATCATCAGATGTGACCTTACGATGTGACCGATACAAGTGACGTGTCCCGGATAGTATAACAATGTCTGGAACATCACGTGATGAACTATGGATAAGAATTCTGACCCTTAAATATGTCTGTTGTATAACACCTTCTGTAATATATATTTTTTTCTACTATTTTACTCTTTGGGATTTATCATAGCTATTATCGTAACCAAATGAGTATAATGAGATACTGTTAGTTTTCGCCTAACAACAGCGATGTTTACTTATATAACTTTATGAATTTGACCCTGTGACTTAGTACAATATCAGAAAATAAACAACAAAAAATGTTTATTTTAGCTAGTAAATATTTTTTTTATGCATGAAAATAATGATGAAAAATTGACTACAGCATATGAAAAACGTAATATTGTCTATTCAATTCTGAACAATCCTAATGCCTATTTTTTTAATGTTTTTTTTACGGGATATTATTCTCGGTGAAATTCCCTTCTTTTCAGTATAATCTTCATCATCATCATTTCCTTTCCGCACGAAATGGTGCATAGGGCACTGGATCGGTACACCAATCGCAGCATATCTCGATCAATTTTGTTATCAGTCTTACGCTTTAGGTACCAGTCTAGGGACTATGAAGTATTCTAGTGTGAAAACACCCTTTTAAATAAATATTTCATATCAACCATGTCGGTAATCAAACCCGAGACCTCTTGCATGGTAGAATATACACCGCCAACATCATTCATCTAAACTATCCTAAACACTTTTCACAGGATTTTCTCACTTCACAATTTAACAATAACATGGCGTTTACAATACTCTGGAACGCACCATTTGTGAAGTCGAAAAAATCACTCTCCTGCACATTTTATGTTTTGGCATTTAAGATAGTTCAGAAATGAATAAGCAATATGATTAACTATATTATTTTATGTCTAAATATTTGTAGAAAAGTACTGGATATAATGCTTAAGGGATTTTATCAAAAAAGATATTTTTTTTAAGTAGGTATTTACAGGAAATATGACATGTCGTTTGTTAATTGATTGAAGTCTCTAGGCAATAAGGGACAATGCCTCTTTTACACAGCTTGAATGTGAATACTTAAACATAATGAAAAGTGAAGGTGGCATATTTATGTCATTATTCGTACTGAACTATTGAGTTTTGTTGTTATAGTTTCAATAATATTTAGAGTATCTCCAAACCTCAAGAGACGAGTTTAACTCTTGAGTGGCTGTGATTAGACACTAGTCTACATACGATACAAGACTTGATATATCTCTTTTATTTTATTAAATTATGAAGTTGTATTTTTTGTAATCTTCAAGTGGGCATTTTCACACCAGATTTGGAAAGTAAAATTTGCGTAACTATGCTGGATTTTAATACAAAAAATATTTATCTTTGCTACGCGAATAATGAATGTGGCGACAATGCAGTGATAAATTTGTATAAGAGAGAGCACGAAGATAGAACTCATAATAAGGAAGACATAGACGCTGAGTGAAAGAGATTCAGTCAATTCAATTGACAATGGCGGGGGAAGCACGCATGTAAGATGACCAGCGTATTTATGATTTTAATTAATTTTGCTATAACAGGCCTAAATTATGCTTACTTTTACAAATTATTGAGAAGGAATTATGAAACAGTATGTCTCCATGTTTTTTTCAAATGTCTGAACTTTAGAATATCCTGTCTTTTGCTTGTGGTAACACGATGTTACATCACCATGCGCAAAAGAAGTTATTTACCACAGTCTTTTAAGAGATAAAAAAATAAAGTTTTTTACTCTTTTGTTTTACTTTATAATTCATTATAATATCATTACTACACCCGAGTAACTTCAGAATCAGGATTTTTGAGTTAGCCACTAAAACACATATTTGTATCTTCCTCCGTAAACGCTACAAATAGACAAGTCGTGATGCATTTAAATGATACTTTGTTGATTTGAATGCACGACTCATCTCTTCGTAGCATTCATGGAGGAGAATACAAAAATTTGCTTTTCGTGGTTAAATAAAAAATGCTGATTTTAAGTTAACTAGTTGCAGTAATTACCCTGCGATATTATAAATGTTGTTTATAGCTATTAACATTTTAAACTGATGCAATATAAAATTCATAATTAACGTATAACAGAGATGGAGAACATTTTACAGAAGGAAATATGGATGTCTAGGCATTTACAGGGCTTATGACCTGTCACTGGCTGGTTTAGAGTGGGCACTTTACACACCGTGTAACATTCACTATTCTGCCTATGTTTGAACATCCATGTTTCTTTAATCCTTTTATCCATTGATATTTGGGAAGTTAAAGAGCCGAAACCTTTATCGATTCGGGTGAGATTTATCTGACTCAATTATTTCACCTACTAGACAACGCCTGAAAACATTTTTTTTTTCCTTGGACCAGTTGATTCTATCAACTATATTTGACAATAGAGTCTGTACAAATATGTAGGTAATTACTGGAATCATTAAAGTACAATTACTATATAATTTAAGATCTATGTATTTGTTACTTTGTTGAACCCCTTAGTACCTTTTTAAAGTGCATATTTATAATTGGAATATTGACATTTATGTGTCGTGTGTTAACATCCAGTAAGAAATAAATTAAAAATATAACCATCTATTGAGTTTATCAAGATTGACTGATTCAATTACAGTGCCGAAATATGGCGTTCATTGGCAAAAACAGTATATGTAATGAGGAAGTTCAGTGCTATGGGAAATTTTATATAAAAAATGTTTTCTTACACGTGGTGAAAATTAGAGCATTTAATTGTACGGAGAGTTTCTCAAAAATGCATAAAAAATTAATAAAAATTAACTACATCACAAGTTCTTGCTTATCAACTACAGTGTTGGTCAGACTTCTGGTTTCCCGGAATCCAACTTAACGAAGATAGGTGAATAAATTTAAAAAAAAAAAAACACTTATTCACTTGCAACATGAATAACATTTTAAAAGGTGCTAACAGTGTAATGTTTTATTACAATATTTCAGTTTGTCCAAATGTTTGTAGATAAAAGACTGGATGTCACCCCCTCAGGAGACATTAAGATTAACAAATTACAACAGGGGAATACGAAGGTCTAGGCATTTACAGGGCTTATGACCTGCCATCGGCTGGTTTGAGTGGCCACTTTACACACTGAATAACATTCACCATTTTGCGTATGTTTGAACATCCATATTTCTTAAATTCTTCCATTTGTTGATTTTAGAGAATTTAAAGAGCAATGACAGGTCAGAAGCCCTGTAAATGCCTAGACTTCCATATTCCCCTTTTTAAGGTATTCTCCATACCTGTTGTAATTTGTTAAGTATAATGTTTTATTTAGTTCACCATCATTGTTAAAATCCACTATTTACAAGGGTTTGAACATGCTCAAAATATTGTCAATGAAAACTGGTAATAGGAAAAATTATCATCACAACCCTCCCTAGCCACACCCTGTGGTGCATAGGGCACTGCATTAGTGCACCAATACCGCGAACCATGAAAGATTGCAGTGTAAAACCACCCTTGAATTAAATATTTCCACTTTTCACTTGCCCACTTTCCCAGAAATCGATCCCAGGACCTCAAGAATGTTAGGCAAATGCGCCAGCCACCACACAATGAGCCGTATTTATCTCCACTTGATTTCCTTATTCAGGATTTTTACCCGAGAGCAGCCATCAGTCAAAAAAAAATTCTCTAGAGTTCTAATTCTATTTAACACAATTGTATTCCTCATACGGCTGGACACTGAGAAATAATAGTAGAAGAAATAATTCTGATTAATCTCACCCATATCAATAAAAATTACGGATTTTTTACTTCACAAAAATCAACATAAAATTACGGAAATTTGGATACGACCATAATTATGAACGTTACACGGCGAAATATGTGATCAACTTAACCAGAAAACCGTATCCCCTGTAAATGCCCAGACTTCCATATACCCCTCGCAGCGAGGTTTCTTATCTCTGTTGAAATAATCTGTCAATTTTAATTTTAGTAATGGTGACAAAATATTGGTATACCTCTGCTCCCAGTTCTGTGAGTGTTTCTATCAGAACTGCTGTCTGGATAGTCATGTGAAGACAGCCGGCAATGCGTGCCCCCTTGAGGATCTTGGAAGGCCCGTACTTCCTTCTGCAGGCCATGAGCCCTGGCATCTCATTCTCCGCCATGATGATCTCCTTGCGGCCCCACTCGGCCAGGGACATATCGGCTGAAATGGAAAACCAGTACAATAAATATTTAAAGCAATAATACTCTATCTGGGCTGATAAAGAAATCAGTTATGCACGTAAAATAGTACAAGAACCCTGGATAAATGTTTTACATATTTCACGTCGACAATAAAACATTTCGATTGTTTTACACAATCCACATGTTTCATTAATTTATAATCAGAATGTTTTTTGAAGTTAATGAGGAAACATTCCAATTTCAGTTATGCAGGTTTTGTAAAATAAAAAACCCTTCAATTTTGTTCCAACTATGTAAAATTAAATATTTTTCAAAATGAAGTTACGTATTTTTCTTTTTTGATATCAGTAATTTTTTTTTTTTTTTTTAATCCATCAACGTAGGGTAGGAAATTGTTTCAATTATTTGCTTATTTTTTTAGTGTTACTAAGTTTTAGTAATTATTAATAAAAATATGTCAATCGAAGCTAAACTGGCAGTGCACAACGGAGTTTTAGTCCCAACACTTATGTATGGAAGTGAAACATGGAACTGGCAGAGGAAGTATGAAAGCCGAGTGAACGCGGTTGAAATGCGATCTCTTCGACGAATGTGTGGGAAATCAATGTATGACAGGGTTGCGAATGATGAAATCAGGCGAAATTGTAAATCTGGGTGGAAGACAATAGAATGGTAAAACAAGAATATATGGCAAAAATGAACGGTAACGTGAGATGAGGACGACCAAGGAAGACATGACACGATCAGATTAACCAAAATCTTAAGTCTGGTCATGTCAAAAGCAGACGGAACCGAAGGGCATGTACGACAAGTTGTATGAATGTGGAAGAAGCTAAGAATGTATGCCAGGATAGATGAATGGCGGTCTATTATCTCTGCCTACCCCTACGGGGAAATGGCGTGATGGTAGTAGTAGTGGTAGTTACTTAATAGGTATTGCCGGCGCAACGATATGGAATAATAGTTTCTTTGGAAGTTTTCAACTAAAGCATGAGACCGATCATCTTATCTTCATTAAATAAATGATAAAAAAAAACAATACATTGAATTAGTAATAATTATACCTACATTATACGCACATGATTAGTGTAACATTTGACTAAAAAGCATTAAAAATAACCAAACATTGAAACATTAAAAACTTTGCACATTTGAAGTACGTGATATAATTTTCATTGGACGCCGAGCTTAAAAATAAATTTCAATGGCAAGTCAGTAATTCAATTTTAATAAACGAATAAGAGCGGTAAATGTACAATAAATGAAACTAACTTACCAACTTTAAAAGGCGGCTTAACCATGTTTTCAATTTAACTTTGTATATTAAAACAAAAATAATATCTCCACGAATTGATCGTGGAACTAAGGAAGTTGGAAACAAGATTATAGAGCAGGTTCACTGTAAACAACGAACACCACGTGCAAAAATGAAGGAAAAGAGTGGAAATGAAGCACGAGAAGAAGAATGGCGCGCGACCAAACCACAGATTATATATATACCGGCAGGGGCAGGACCGAATTTGACGTTTCCCCAAATTTGTTATCTTGTACATGCCTTAGCAACGGAATAATTAGCATTAGCATAGTAAAATAATTATGAAATGCGAATATAATCAATAATGATTACTACTACTACCACCAACACGCCCGTTACTCCGTAGGGGTAGGCAGAGAGGATGGACTACCACACACGTATATCCTGACATACATTCCTAGCTTCTTCCACATTCATACATCTTGCAATACATGCTCTTCGGTTCTGTCTGCTTTTGATATTACCAAACTTAAGATTTTGGTTAACCTGATAATGCCACATCTTTTTTAGTCATCTTCATCTTACGTTACCGTTAATTCTCAGCATAAATGTTTTACTGTTATTTCGTCATCCGTTCGTACTACATGACCAAACCATCTCGGTGGCCCTTTTTTAATTTTATCAATTAACCTGACTCAGATTTGAACTCTCGCCTGATTTCATCATTCGTAACCTTGTAATCCATTAATTATTAAATATAATTAAATTAAAAATTATAATTTATAGATTAAATTAAATACTCACAAATAGCAGCAGTAAACAAAATGTTCGGGTTACAAAGGGCGTCCCGTCACAATAGATCTTCACAGGTCGCAGTGACGTCAGGAGTTTGAATAGCACTAACTTTTGTATTTATATATATTTATATTTTCTACACTTGTGTAATAATATTTAC
Source organism: Micrasema longulum (assembly GCF_059751315.1). Taxonomy (NCBI): domain Eukaryota; kingdom Metazoa; phylum Arthropoda; class Insecta; order Trichoptera; family Brachycentridae; genus Micrasema; species Micrasema longulum. The sequence continues at coordinate 277,365 of NW_028278358.1, forward strand.
ACACATGTCCACCCTCATTCCAATATAACACCCACTCATCCACCCTCTCCGGGGAGAGTCCGATGTCTTGCAAGGTACCCGCTGGCACAGCGCGGGTTTAAACTGTGCAACTCGGTTATAAGCTTAGACTATACCCTGTCTGCGTAATCTATAAGTGCGAAAGCACTACAATTAATGATATGAATCATACACGTATAAAACATGTGAGTCGAGGTCTTGTAAAATACCCTCTCACACACTTACACTCACACAAACACACTTGTATGTATTGTACGTGTATTTAATGTATTTCGGTGGATATCTGTCATTGGTTTTATTCTCTGTATACTTTGTTTGTTATATTTTTGTTACATGTATTACTGTTGATATCCCCAATAAATGAAAATAAAATAAATAAAAGCTCCCAATTTAAGAACACAAATAGCGTCTATTTAAAAAAAATAAGTGAAATTTTTATCAATTTGTTTCTTTTTTGGGTGATACCGTGTGTGTTGGATTTCTTCCGACGTTTCGGCTACCATTACAGGAGCCATCTTCAGGGTAAACTGAGTTTGTAATAGCATGTTATTTTAATTAGCATGCTATTTAAATAGCAAAATCATTTTATTAGCTGGGGCTGCAATAAAAATTACCACAGATATAAAAATGGTACCCACTTATCAAACATAATGAGAGAGCCACATCACTTTTTGGGCAACTTTAAGAGTTTTACTGTATCAAAAAAATCGAACCATCACTCCATTTCTCCTTAGAGGTAGGCAGAGATCATTGAAGTATCATTGACTGCAATGGTAGCCGAAACGTCAGATCAAATCCAACATACACGGTATCACCCAAAAAAGATACATAATATTGATAACAGTGACCGTGAAAACCTTCGCACCTATCATAAATACGCTTTGCAAGAAGTACACCTTTGTCATTGTCATGAGATGGAATCATATTGACACGCTGCAATATATATATATATATATATATTGATGTGCTGTAAAGACTTGGTCTGGCCACAACGGAACAGTTAGAATAAAAAGATGATCTAATATAAGTATTTTTTTATGTGAATGCGAATAAATATCTTTTATGGTTCGTTCTCGGTGTCATATAAGGTTTTACCGTGACCAATATTTGTGAAATTTCGAGGGCTTTGTGTATAAAAACTATAAAGATTATAGTATATCTAAAATAGCACGATTCATCGACTACTTGCCGCAAGCGAAGGGAGGTGACATCATAGCGCTGAGCATGAAGGGCTCAATTTGGGCTTGTGTGAGCACGGTGCGCGCTCAATTCAGTTGTATTTACGGAACGAGTTGGTCGATTTTAGTTATCGAGGTGTCTATTTTATTATTATTTAGCCATTTGTACTAATGATTTCGATGAATAATTGGTATGTGTACCGTCATTCTCTTATTTTCATTTCAACTTTCTTTCTGACAAACAAAACAAAAGAATTTTCTAATAACGAGAGTAATTTGTAATGTAATTTAATTTTGTATTCACGAAGTAAAGATCTGGCGGGACTATCAAGAATACTCCTTGCATATATATTTTTTAATTCAACATAGGTTTTAATGATTGTGAATGTGTTGAAATTTCATACTAAAAAATAAGCAATAGTCAGTTTAGTTGAATATTTTTAGTGAATGGCATCATCATTTTTACATAATGCATTAAAAAATAATTATTACTTATATGATATAATAATAAAACAAAGCGACATGATAAGAGAATATCCACCAATACATTTTTTAATAAATAATAACGACAGTTCGGAATAAAATATTCATTTTATGAAGGCCAATTTAGAAAACAAATTGAATGTTAATTTATGTAAACTTATGGGAAATGTAATTTAATTTTTATAAAATAGTGGTCTTTTTAGGTAAGTACTAAAGGATAATATAAATTATTGATTATTTTCTACGGTTTGAAAGCGATAGAAATATTGGAAATTGTCTATGGAAATATCATATGATCTGTTTGTGGGTGAGGCGAAGGTCTGTCAATTCTTCATAGCGATTTTAGATATATTTAAAGATGAAGGGTTGCTTGTTTAATATTGACGGTGGATACCTCGAGGGTCTATGTCGTGGTTTTAAGTGTGGTATTCTCAAACAAGCTGACTATCTAAATCTTGTACAATGTGAGACGTTGGAAGGTAATATATTTGGATGTTCCCATATTCTTCATGTCCTCGTTTGAAAAACCTGTATAGCTTTTTATCTTTTTAAAATTGTTGTATAAATAAATAAATATTGACTTATTTTTATTACGTTCAATGTATGTTTTTTGTAAAAAGTCCTTAAAAATTTGAATTCAAACAATAGAATCAAGGATTTTGATTATAGAGTACTCCTTCCAATTCACCTAAGTAATATAATATAAATTTAATTTTAGATTTGAAGCTTCACCTGCAAGGAACGGATTACGGTAGTTTCTTGGCCAACGAGCCGAGTCCTCTCTCCGTGTCCACCATCGATGACAAACTCCGCGAGAAATTGGTCATCGAGTTTCAGCATATGCGAAATCACGCCGTGGAGCCTCTCTCCACTTTTCTCGACTTTATTACTTACAGCTACATGATCGACAACATAATCCTCCTGATCACAGGAACTCTCCACCAGCGTCCCATTTCTGAACTGATTCCCAAATGTCACCCTCTGGGCTCGTTCGAGCAGATGGAGGCCATCCATGTCGCCGCCACTCCGGCGGAGCTGTACAACGCCGTGCTGGTGGACACTCCTCTCGCTCCCTTCTTTGTGGACTGCATCAGTGAGCAAGATTTGGATGAGATGAACATTGAGATCATCCGTAATACTCTGTACAAGGCGTACCTGGAAGCTTTTCACGCCTTCTGTAAGGAGATTGGGGGCACCACTGCCAATGCTATGTGCGAAATATTAGCTGTAAGTATATTTATTTACCACAAAAAAAGCTTATTCAAAATGTCGATATATGCCTTTATAGTTCATTTTTGTTGGCTAAAAGTTGGACTATTTTCAATTCAATAACTCAAATATTTTTTTATTATCTTTTAACAATGAAATACCTTGAGGTGTTTTATAAATAAAGTGTATTAATAATCGCATATTTTTAACTATTTACATCTTGTAATCTATATACTAACTTACTTTTTTGATAAAATAACTATCTTTCTTGAACAAGCAAATTGACTACTAAAAATCATTTGACATTGCAAAAAATATATTGTCAAATTCTTGGGTTTATTTATGAAATAAGAACGGCGGTCTTGTCGAATCCCTAAAAATCACCCGACTAGAAATAAGATTTTCATATACCAAAAACTTCAATTTTAAGCCAATCCAATGTTTAAATTTAGGAAAACCTTTCTTATCAAATGAACTGTGTTGTGGATCGTTCTCACACAAACGTTAGTATAGCAAGCGATGTTTTCAGTTTGAAGCTGATAGGCGTGCAATCATTATCACTATCAACTCCTTTGGGACCGAATTGTCTAAAGATGACCGTGCTAAGCTGTACCCACGCTGTGGAAAACTTCACCCTGATGGTCTCGCTGCTCTGGCGAGAGCTGATGACTATGAGCAAGTGAAGGCGGTTGCGGAATATTATGCCGAGTATTCTGCTTTGTTTGAAGGTGCTGGAAATAACGCAGGAGACAAAACTTTGGAGGACAAGTTTTTCGAACACGAGGTGAGTGGTGAAACTTTTTTGACTATTTACATTAGTTATCAGAGCAGGCAAAAAGCTAAGAGATTGTGAGGCTGAAGACGTCGTAAGACGGAGTAGACAGCGAAGAAAGGACCAGTGTGGTTATTTTATTTTATAAACATATACGGCAAATCTGCCTTTTACAAACATTTATAATATTAACATATTTGGCTTAATATATATATATATATTTTTAAAACATGAATTTCCTTATACCCAAGATTTATAAAAAAAAAATTAACCAAAAATTATACAAGATTTTTATTTATTTATGTCCAAAGAATGGGCACCACCAGACTCCATTATGTTGCACTGCATAATCGGCCTCACGGGACTTGTCACTCAAGAAACAACCCTCTCTGGAGAACAGATCACATAAGTCCGTAGCAAGGAAAAAGAAATTAGTTATCTTAATAATATAAATAGCACTGTATTACTTTTAATAATACATATTACCTCGAGGGCGTTTTACAAAAGTGATTTAATATAAACAAATAACAACAGGGATGGAGAATACCTTAAATAAGGGTATTTGGCAGTCTAGGCATTTACAGGGCTTACGATTCACGCATTCACCAAATTTTATGTGCCCTTTCCTATTGCTGTAGATTAAGATGTCTTTCAGCTAGTTCATTTGGAATACATAGTTGTTTTAGATACTCCAGAGCACCATTGTGCAATGATTTATACATATTAAGCCAGCAGAGTGTGTATTCCACCCTCCATGTTTAGAAATTTCGAATGTCCCGCAGCAACGCTCGATACTTATTTATTTATTTACAGACATTGTCCATTTATGCAATTCATAGGGTATTAATTTGACAATGTGAGAATAGTTAAAAACATTAAAAAAAAATAAAAAAAAACCTTGACAAACATAAGGGACATCAAGACTAGATCTGGACTATTTATTTAGTGCTAGTTTAAATCGTTGTAAACTTAAACCAAAAAAGTTCAGATCTTGTCTCGAGTTAACGATACGACAAAGACGGATCATTGGAGAGTTAAGGCCATAGTTTAATTGAATAGTACTTCATTGTTTCTCAACCTACGAGTTGGAATATGAAATTTTACCTGTCCCGGTAATTATGATATGTATATGATACAGACTGTATACGAATTGTTTTCTTTATCGATTGGGCTGCATATTTATGTACATTGTCATAATTTAATGTTTCTCGGTTATATAAAATATGTTTGTATTTTAAACGATTTTCAACGCTTGTTATCCAATTAGTCACATCAATTAATTGACTCGCTTTGTTTTTATTTTAGGTTCGCCTCAATGTGCACGCTTTTCTCCAACAGTTTCACTTCGGAGTGTTCTATTCTTATCTGAAGCTCAAGGAACAAGAGTGTCGCAATATTGTCTGGATTAGTGAATGCGTTGCGCAGAAACACAGGGCTAAAATTGATAACTATATACCTATCTTCTAATTTACCCGTGTTTTGGGTACTGAATCAATGGTTGCACTTTAAAATTGTCATTTTCCTTATCTACACACATTGATCGATTGGCAGGAACATATTTTAAGTACACAATTATTACACATAGAAAGTCAAGCGTTTGATAAATGTTTGTACTAGTACATATCTTTTTTCGAGGCTCAATGTTAGAACAAATCAGTCTGATTTAACACTGAAACAATGTAACGTATTGTTGATCAAAATGAGTCAACCTACCCTCCTCATGTCTGGTTTATGAAGACTATTTGTTTTTATCGTTGATAATTTTTTTTTGTACAGTGCAACCCATGTGATTAATATAAATATATCAGTATTTTGCATTAAGCATACAATTATTATGTGTATATACTACATACATGATCAATATCCTCAAATTATTTTAATGTTGTAACGCTTTCACCAGATATTTTTCAATCAAGTATCTTTATTTACAAATATGTTAAAATAAATTTAAAAAAGAATATATTAATTAAATTTGTAAAAGCTAAATATTTATGCTTCGCTTCATGTTCCACATACCATTGTTATTATATTGTATTTATTTTCAAATTAATAAAAGTTTTGGTGACAATTTGTAAATATAAATGTTCACATTCCATAATGTTAAAATTGATTAATGAGATTTTCAACTACCAAACTGTTGAATATATGTATATTAATATTTTATTATTGAATGTTAAAAATACTTTGTGGTACTTTACATCTACAGAAGTAGGAAACCTTTGTATTGCAAAACTGTTAAACAATAATTATACCCGTAGGCTACTAGAAAATGTATATAAATGAAAATTATCAATAAAACTCATCATTATCAGTATTGATATTTATTTAGGGTTTGTCATTATCCTGATTTAAATTGTAGTGTTTTCTTTTTCTATCCAATTGGTCATCAATAAATTTGGAAATATCTTTCATCTCAAAAATGTCACTGCTAACTTTACTCTTAGTCCCTAATATCTCAGGGTGGTTCTGCCAGAACTTGTCTTGGATCATATCTTGGTGGAGGTCGACAATAACTTTCCGTTTCTTGTTGACGACTGGATCCAGAACCTCTTTCCTGAGAAGTGTTGTTCCTTTCCTGAACATAATGGGCTCATCATTGTAATTAATATGGAACTTGCTGAACAGAATTTCATTTTTATCGGATGAATATGTTCCACTTAAGAACTTTTCGGCCTGAAAGAAAAAAAAACTTTTGTCACATTATTTTGGGAATTTGTAAGTTATTCCATTCACAAATAAATAAGAATATGACCTCTACAGGTTTCATATCATCCTGCAGAACTAAATTCCAAAATGCTGTGTTGTAAAGATTATTAATATGTACATCAGCCTGACGCCAGCTGAGGTAATCGATGAGATTCTGATCTGAGGGATAAAGCACAGATCTTCCATCGAATCCAGGTGGGTACAATAGTTTTTGTTCTTCAAAAAACTTACTCCAATGAAATACATAAGCTGATGCGAATATACTAGAGACTGTAGAAATAAGTTTGTGAGCGCGACGATTATAAACCTGACTATCTTTCCTAAATATGAAGGAGTATTCATCACTCTGTCCATATGCCAACACGACGTCTTGAAATTCATTCATAACATTTAGGGCACATTGATTCATTAAATTCAGTCCTCTTAAATCGTTAGGCTTAGTGAAATTATGTTTGTCCGCAAATTTATGAAAGCCTTTTCCGTCAATCCTAATCACAATCCAACAGTTTTGTAGTAAGCTCTCCTGAACCTCGTAATCTTTAACATATTCATATTTACTATTCGCCATACTTCTGAATGAAAAATATCTGACGAACTTATTGAAAAAAAAATGTGTTTTCATAACTTCATGGTTTTACTTAATTTATTTTAAAAAAATAAAGGGTCTTAAAGGATTTCTATGTGAGAAATTATTGAAAATTGAACGGAACACAGATCACAAATTCACAAGCTGCCGAACACAAATCAAAATTACAGATACAGAGATTATACTGGATTATTTCTGCTGATGACAGCTGACCATAGATCATGAGACCACAGAATGACAGTTACGTGGGCAAGTTGGCAAACTCATTTTTAGCGATGAGCAGCGTTGACAGATCTACCGATTTTGGGAGCAATCTACCGAATTCTATTGAAATTCTACTGATTTTTATACACTTCCTTGTTTTTTCCACAGAACAAAATTTCAATGCAAATAAAACGAATTCATTTTATAATAACTTATTGCTTGTTTGCTCACTTCGATTGCCATCAGTTGCTTATTTAAAAAACTGCTTATCTATCGTACATAAGTATACAATGAATGATATATTAATTATGGAATTGGCTAGTATTGTTGAATATAATATGGTAAAATAAATCATGGTATAGAATCTCATGATATTATTGAAAAATGTATATATGTCTATTTTATGAAGTGCAATTTAGAGGGATCACTTTTCTTATTGAAAATAATTTAAATAGTTTTATATTCAGTTAAATATCTATTTTAATTTAGTTGATCATTGTTTTAATAATTTGTTCAGTACTTCAGCAGTTAGCAGTTTTTATTAAGTTTTAAGTTGCACTGAAAGAACTTTAAAACATTAATTATTTCTTTGTTTGACAAAAAAAATACTATATATTTTGATAAAATTGTGTCATTCATTCAAAAAAATAATATTTTGAATTTTAATCCATGTATCATATTTATTCTTTTTTATAAGAACCAACTCAAATATTCCTTTTCTTAAATGAATATTTGAGTATTGAAATGAAATATTGTAATTTATATTTTTTTGTAGGAAAAAGATAACTATATTTTGGTGATTCACTTATTGCAGTCCTTTTGGTTTTCAATTGTTCATTTACCAAGCGTTTTCAACTATTTAAAGCAACGGCCTTAGGTAAAACGGCGCTTTAATTTCTAACTGTCAAATTTATTTTTGCCCCCCTTCTCTCCTCCACCCCTCCTACCAACTCTCCCGAATCTACCGAAATCTACCGATTTATTTTTCTGAATCTACCTTTTTTCGCTTGATCGGGTCTGGCAACGCTGATCGGTACTCGGATTATATGTAATAACTGAACGGTCTTCTTCGCTTTTGACATCTGTCAAATTTTCCGGTAAAATGCAAAATGCGTGTTGACATGAGAGCATAATATTTTTTTTCATTATTATATTTTAAAAATACATGAACAATGCCGATAAACATACCGGATTCTGACAGCGAAGATGAATTACCACCTGGTTGGGAAGAAAGGGCTACTCAGGATGGTTGCGTCTATTTTGTCAAGTAATCTAATTGACATATTTATAAAAACACAAATAATAAATGCGTAGACTTTATATTTTGTTTCAGTTGCAGAGTAGTCTAATAAAATCATTGATTTGTGTATATAGTGTTGAATCCAACTGCATTTGCGATTTTTTTCCAGCCATTCCACAAAAGGAACTCAATGGACACACCCAAGAACAGGTAGAAAAAAATTCGTTACAGGGGAATTACCATACGGTTGGGAAAAAAAGATAGATGAAGAAACAGGAAAAACTGTTTTTATTGATACTGAAAACCAACGGCAAACTTTCATTGATCCCAGGCTTGCATTTGCAACAGAAGAAAAAAATCATAAGGATGATTTCAGGCAGCGCTTTGATTCCTCTACAACTGCTTTCCAGGTTTTGTATTGTTTTCAATTGATCTCCTTTTTTTTAGCCCCCATTATGGGAGTATTAAGAGAGAACCAGGCGGGTTTTCTGACTGGCAGGTCTCTGAGGTTCATATCCACAATATAAGTTGATAAATATCAAACGCCAGTTTGTCCACCCAATTTTTTTATTTTTATATTTATTCTACAAAATGTAGATTTCAGTACTGTTCAAATTAAAACATATCCTCATTATTACAATAAAACACTGGCATTATTTAATCCGAGAGGTCTAATTTTTGTTGGTTCTCTTATTAGATGAGCAAAGTGCTAGTACATGATTGGAAAGTTAAACTAAATTCTCAGATAGATACCGAGATGCCGGGTTTCGAAGAACATTGTATAAAAGAGAAAGAAATTGAAAGTCTATCCCGTCCAAAAGAAAACCATTTTAATTCTTTTCGAGAGAAAGGCATCAACGATTTTTTTCCAATGAAGAGTTCAGTAAATCTTATTACCAATTTCCTCATTCCTATAAATAATACATTTTTAATAAGAACATATCAATACAGTATACCCGATAGTTTTAATTTCCCCTTTATTGTGTAAGTTTTTTTATTCCTTTTAGAAACAGAACTAATCATTAGAGTTTTACATTTAAACACCTTTTGTGTCATAAAAACATTTCTCCTCAAAATGCATTGAGTAAATTATGCTTCGCTTTGTTGGTTTCCAAAACTCGTCTCGCCGTACTCTCTGTACTATTGTTATCCACTCCGTTTTCCTTCTTTCATCAGCAGGGAAGCTAAAAATCAATTAAAACCAATGTCCTTATTAATAAAAAGTAGCGTTAAAAATTTACTACCCTGGCAACACTTACAAAATGTCCATTTTGTTTTCTTTGAAACCTGACATGTGGAAAAATAGTAAAATTTTTGACTAATGCATTTGCTACTTACACATGCATTTGCTACTAACACATGAAATGTGATCCCATCCTGTTTCTTGTTGATCCCAGCAGCATTTCTACACTTCAAAACGACACAACACGGCATAGTTGAATTCAAATTGGGAGTTGTGTTCCAAGCGACGTCTACAATAAAACTAATAGATCAAAATGTAAAACTACTCATTTAAGAGTTGTTTAGTCGCTTTCTGTTTGATGCGCGTATGCGGTTTCTGGACTATTCTTAATTCTATGGGATGGATGTTGTTTTTTTTTTCTTATAAAAAAAGTTTGTTTTTGAACGTTTACAAACAGCATGCGTTTTTTGTGGATCTCAATCCGATTCTTTCCTTAAAATCCTTATAATTTATACCCATTTATTTATTTTTACAGGATTTTTGGTAGATAATATTAACTGACTTTCAATAAATTTGAAAAAATCGTATTCCTACATAAGAGCACCTCTGTTAGTGAGAAGAGCGGAGTTTGACATTTTCTATATTTGAAAAATATTTATTTTATGTTTTGAGTATATACATTTTAGAGTCTGTACTATTCCAAAGTTTGTAAGAATTTTTGAAAAGGGGGCGTGGTCGTTTGTTTAGTGAAGACATTTTTCATTTCCAGATGTTTATAAAACAGGGTTGTCACAAATGCACGACTTATGGCGATTTTTTACAGATATTGGTATCCCTACCGTACCCGTAGGAAGTACAATAAAAACGTTTATTTTAATTTAGTAACAAGTTTACTAAAAACATTTTTAATACATAAAAGTAAGCAATAATAAACATTATAAATGACATTGTTGAGTACATAAATTAATTTTAAAAACAAATATGCAATAACATATAATAAACAAGTAAAACTGCAATAAAGTAAATTTATTGAGTTTGAAAATTGACCAATTTGTTAAAATGCTTGCTCTGACGGCAGGTTGTAACTTACATCTTTAAAAACTGGTTAAACGGGGTCTCCAATTCCAAAATATTTTCCGAATTTGTCGTTTGATTTGAAAACTGAAAACAGTAATCTCTATTATTTTTTTTATTTAAACTTGTATCTTAAGATAGAGTAAAGATACCACTTCCAATTTGGTGATTTGGAGAAATCACGCCGTTTCACCGAAGAGGTAGGCAGAGAAGATAGAACACCATATCACTCTGTCTTTGCATGTAGATCTCGCTTATTCTACATTCATACATCTTCTCATGCACGTACACTGATTTTTCCGACTTTATGGTATATAAATATGAAATAAATGTATATTTATCCATAGCGAATTAGGTTTTTGAAAACAGGGGGGTACAGCACCATTTATTACACGTACCAAATAATTTGTTTTTGTCCAAATTAATGGACAGAAAGTGGTTGGAACACACCCAATTATTATTTTCAGGAGACAATTGTTCCGTCCTGTCTTATGGATCCATTTATTTCACCTTATTTCATCTATCGGGAATCCAAAAAAAAAAACCTTAATTAACTTTATTATGCTTATAAATTTAATGATAAAATGATTACACTAATAAATAACATTTAAGTGAAAACGTAATATTTTAAGGTAATGCACAGCCCTGGCATTCTTAATTATAAGAGCCGCCCAAAAAGTGGTCATAAAAATACCATTTAAAATTGGCGCAGATGTATTGTCATCTCTTTTAGTTACATTCAATAAACGACTTTCAGTGATATAAAAAGAGAAAGAATTATTTCTAGATGTCGGTTGACTCGGTAAAAGGTCGCCGAGTTGACATGTTTTGAACATTTTAAGATATATTTGGATTGAAACGTTTGAAAAAAATGATTTAAATCACATAAATCCAATGTATTTGAGTTACACAGAAACAAATGTTATAATAATTGCTCAAATGATAGTACAAAAATAGTGGTGCATTTTTGTTGAAAACTACCAAAAATTATTTATTATTAATTTGAAAATGTATAATATTTGATAAATACCTGTGATAACTGAAGCGTTTTCTCCCTTTTCCAGTTCTATTTGAACATCTTTTCATGGCACAAGTCGGCATAATGAATTTTGATGTAATTAGCACTAAATACGTTAAACAATTATCAAAATACCGACAGAGCGTTTGACAGTTCGAAACAATACTGGCCGCCTACGTAAAAAATGAGCATCGTAAAATTCTAAAATCGACTACAAAACAAAAAATGAGGACCGTACCCACATATTTTTTTTTGTCTCCCTTTCTCTCATTTAGAACATATAGTAAAAAATTAGTCCGCTATAACCGGCAACATGCATTGGATTGGTAAAATGTTTTGTTATCCCTCTATATATGTATATACTCTAAGATTTTAATATTAATAATTCATCACATACAGAAAAATTATGAATATGGCTGGTGATATTGCATTTTTATTTATTTTGCTTTGGACAACAGCAGATCACCCAATGACGAAAAGAAAATATTGAAATGTCGAACTCAATGTCAAATATATAAAATAGTTTATCGAAAAGTCGAATATCAAAGATACGTTTGGTATACCAGCTCATAGCAGGCAAGTCAACGTTTGGGCAGGACAACGTCTGTCAGGTCCGCTAGTTCTGTATAAAATATTCAGTTTCATTTAAAAAATTCATTGAACAGTTTTGTTCCATTCTGATTCATTCTCTAGGAGGTGTCACCCAGGACTTATTCAAAGTATTATTTATGTAATTATTTATTGTCTAATGTTTTCCTTTGTTATTGTATGATTTGTTTGTACAAAATACCAAATAGCGCACAAGTGAATTTACTTATCAAGTCCAAAAGTTTCATAGAAAAAAGTTTATCTTGCAATAAAGTAATACATTATAATTAATTAAAGGTTCTACATGGGCGTGATCTGACTGGTAAGACTGCCCTAATTACCGGATCTAATACCGGAATCGGTTACGAGACAGCTCGCGCACTATCTCGCCACGGGTGTCGGGTCATTATGGCCAGTAGAAATATGGAGGAAACTAAGAAAGCAATCAATCTTATTACTTCTGAGAAAAAAAAGGCTGGAGAATTGTGTATTCCCATGAAACTTAATTTATCATCACTAAATGATGTTCAAACTTTTGCGAATTGTTGTAAAAGTCAAATTAAGTAAGTGTAAATTATAATGAATATTTGATTTATTATTTTTATAATGTTAAACAATATAGAGTTCTACAAAATAAATGTCAAGTCAATAAATAAATAATTTGCATGTTATACCTATGTGTAAAACTTAGTTAAAATCACTAAAAATTAGAGTGGAACCTCTATATTTGTCAATCCCCATATTTGTTAGTATTTTCTGTATTCGTCTTCACACCCACTGAAATGATGGAGGTGAATTCGCCTGGAAAAGAAGAGTCAAGCGAAGGATCCACACCTAACGCTGATGCCGATGAAATGATATGTAATTGTCCCAAGTGCAGAATATGGTCATAAAATAGCACCCGAAAAACGATAATGTAGCTGCAGTCAATTGTAGGAAGGTTTACAGAGCAGACAAAACAGATAATATTAGAAAAGTTCCTTATTAAAAATAATCATGTATATTTATTTTTTTGCACCAAAACAGACCAGGAGGCCCAATTACAGTGGTGAATTACATCACAGAACACCCAGGCTTGAGAAAAAACATTTAAATTTTTGTGTTCTCACCGGGAATCGAACCCGGAACATTCCGTGCGTGAGTCAAGCGTCTTGACCACTACACCACGAAGGTCGCTTATTAATTCAAGCGCTAGCTACTAAATCATTAGCAAAACGGGCTCCATGACCAGAATTGGAATTACCATTGGCTGTTTTGTTTTTATTGATAGCGACATTTAAATGATATTTTTGTACCATTTTTAGGAGTTGGAAACATATTAATTGAATTTCAGTTATTTCTTCTGATGCTGTGCCCTATGTACCATCGGGTGTGGACAAGGGTTTGAATGATGATGATGTATTTTTCAAGAACCAATTCTTTAGCATACTGATTGTAAAAAAGAGATTTTCAAAAGTAACAAACCTTCTATTTGGTGAAAAATAATATTATTTTCTAGAAAGCTAGATATTCTCATTCTCAATGCGGGAGTATTTGGCCTACCATATTCTCTAACAGAAGACAACTTTGAAACTACATTCCAAGTGAATCATCTCTCTCACTTCTACCTTGCTCTGCTTCTTGAGTCAATACTTGTATCCGGTTCTCGAGTGATATTTGTTTCTTCAGAATCACACAGGTAATATTAAATTGATTATATGACATACAAATGATTTTAATATTTTCCTTAGCAAATACATTAACCAACAATACGTGTGTAATTTCAAAAATATTGTACTATTTAGGAAAATTTGGTTTAATTTACAACCAAACAACTTTCTATTTGATTTATTGTATTTAGAAAACATACTGACATTCATAAAAACAAAAAAATATTCATGTGGGGACAACGTCCATAGATCGATGACACACACACACACACACGCCAAAGTATTTTACCAGGAAGCAACTTAACATTTTCTGTTCAACACAATACATGATGATTAAGACATTACAACAGGGATGGAGAATACCTTAAAGAAGGGAATATGGAAGTCTAGGCATTTACAGGGCTTATGACCTGTCATCAGCTGGTTTAAGTGACCACTTTACATACTGTAACATTCACAATTTTGCCCATTCACCTCCCAAGGGGGTGAAATACAGTCTTTTGTCTACAAACGTTTGGACAAACTCACTAAGTGCTAAGATTAGTTTACTTGGGGCTAGTTGACCCAATAATTCAATATGGATTAAGAATATTTACTAAGTTTCAAATCTTATACCGACAGACTCTTGAACTTACATGTACAAATCTTAAAAACTATTGTACCTGTAAAAATAAAGATTGAGGCAAAAGACAACAATAAAATATTATTTGATTGTGTTAACGTTTTGCCAATTAACCGTGTCAGTATAAGATAGTGACAGATCATTTCCTCGATTGCAGTTTTAAATCCAAAGTAATCCACCAGATCGTGACCCGACAAGTATCAGCACAGCAGTTGATGGTACCACGACAGAAGAATTACTATGGAGATAGAATAATGGAGAGTGTAGTACCAAAACTGTACAATTTAATACCAGCTGAAAATCGTGAGGAAAAAAACCTAAATTCATTAAAAAAAATACCCAAAAAATTATTAAAAACAGCAAGTGAAACTTAATTGTGCATATAAACATATTTTATTCTTCATTTATCATTCAACTATGTACTTACTAATAATTTATTTTTTTAAATGCAATGTAACCCGCAGATAAGCTTCTGCTTTGCGGGAAAAAAAATACAATTATGTATGTTACTGATATGTTATTATGAATAAAACCTTTTTAAAAATATATATATATTGTAACAATACATTATATTGTGCATGACCAAAATTATTACACACAGGACATTAGCTCTTAATAACGAAATCGGATGCCAAATCCAGTGCAACACCACAGGGCATGCTAACATTGTGTAGTCTAGGGCACTTCAATTAACCAAAGTCTGTATTTTATTTAACATCTAATAAATACACATCAAAGTATCAACATCGTTTCTAATGTCATCTCCAACTGGTGTAGGAGCTCCCAGCATCGACAAGCAAAAATCCTAGTTACGCTGATTTCGCTCATCTACGCCGATCCCACCATTTTTTGTTTAGATTCAATAAAATCTTACTTTGCCCTAAATGTTCTATATAAAACCTAGACAGGTTTTACACAAGACTATCTACATTGTTTTTGAATTATTTGAAAAAAAAGCTTTGCTCATTTTTAATTTCAAACCTTTAATGGACTCGTTTGCAAAATTCACTTTACGGCGCAAGTCATTAATTTATCCTTTTTACCATCAATATGTTAGTTGATTAAAGACAGATCGATACTCTCTGTGGCGCCTAGTACAAAAATAACATTTAGTCGTTATGAAGAAAATGTGAAAATTATAAGCATTTGCAGAATGTTTTATCAAAATTCATTAAGTAAAATATGAAATATTTTTCTATAATCACTCTTGATTTCTCGTATTTTCAATCAATGTTGCCCGGGAGACTGCTTGATTAATCAATTTTGTGAAAACTCGCTGATATATTGTGATTCTTTTGACGGAAAGAAATCTATTTAAATTACTAATGTTAACTGCAATTAAAATTTCAGGTTTTCAAACTTGGTAATGAACGACAGTTTATCTGCAGAATCACTCTCACCCGGACCAGAGCAGTATGGTAATATGATGGCGTACAATAACTCCAAGTTATGCAATGTGCTCTGTGCTAGAGTACTCGCGGGGAAATGGACAGCCAGGAAGATTTATGTAAATGCTTTGCACCCGGGGAATATGGTCTCTTCTAACCTCAGCAGAAACTGGTGGCTTTATAGACTTGTTTTTGCTGTAGTAAGACCCTTTGCGAAATCACTGGTAAGTGCCTAGTTACTATTATTACGATACATCACTACAAAGGCACCATGAAACCGTATGTCCATAACTATTGACAAAATAAATAAAATAAAATACTACATTATGAACCAATAATTCTATTTCTTATTTGTGACTGTTTTTTTTTATTATTTGTCTTTGAAATGTAGCAACAAGCGGCTAGCACGAGTGTGTACTGTGCAACAGCTCTAGAGTTAGAAGAGACGACAGGATTATACTTCAACAACTGTTACCCCTGTGATATGAGTAAAGCAGCTAAAGACGATGAGCTTGCCGTGAAGGTGTTTGATATCTGTATCAACATGATCCAACGCAGAGTGGGTGGAACTGAACTGTCAACATATTCTGAACAGAGTTTGAGTAAATAAATAAAGTAATCTTATTTGTATTTTGTATATTTTAATTAATAAAATAATTATTGAGTGTAAACAATTGTGTAATTTTATGCAACCTTATTTTCCGATTTTCCTGTTTAGTAATTGAACAAAATACTACAAAAAGATATTCTCTACTATTATGAATGGTGCTAAGATAATTAGATTTTTTAACCAATTGCAGTAATTAAATTATATCATAGCATTGGAAAAATACATTTATATACATATGTACAGAGATACTACTTAAAGGTTACTAGGCTAAAAATATTTTAAAAACAAATAAATATATGGGGCAGCACTATTTATATCCCTCGCACTAGTGCGAAACCAAATTATGAACATCTGACATGTTATAACAAAACAAGATAGAAATACTCAATTATGTAGGGTCTTGCAGAGTTTCAGGTTTTATTGAACAAATATTAGCAGGAACATACATACATTATTTACTTCTAATATCGAATGATAGCTAACCTACGTTTACCACTACTTGGTCAAGTATTACTTTTATTGAGTACACACTAGTTATTTCATTAAACTTGGGAACACAATAAACCTCAGAATTTACGAGATGCGTACTGCATTGTAGCTAGGGACTGGCCAGGCGGGCGGCTGCTAGGAGCACAACCCTCAGGGTGGAGCACTTTGCAGATCCACAGACTTCTTTTCTCTTTCTCTTCCTAGAAAATAAGTTACATGGGGCGCAAAATTTAAATCTTGCCGGAGGCACTCATGACCCTAGCTACAACGCTGGATGCGTAAAATTTCTTAGAAATCTGAAACCCTCCCCTTTCTTTCCCAGTCTCCATATCGAGTCGGTTCTGGTCCTCGGGGCCCATTTACTTCCCCCGTATGAGGGTTGATATTATTCGGCCAAGGCTTCAAAGGCTCTTTTTCTTGATATGGGTGTTCGAAAGGTTGTTCATCCAATTTACCTAAAGGAGCCTTTTCCCTTAATTTATTTTTGAATTCTTTCATTTTAGGACTCATTGGCTTTTCTGCTTTAGAACAGAAATGTGAAATGGCTGTAATTAATAAAAAACAAGTGATTAAAAGATAAAGTTGTAACAAAAATGATATACGTTGTTTAAAGCGTTATTTATACGTACACAGATAATACTGACGACATGAAAATCTATATAAAACACTAATTGGTGAGTTCATTTTAAAATTTGTATTGGTTTTTGATTTATTTATTTATCAGTAGCTTACAATAATGACAATTTCGGGAACCTTTAAGTGTCATGTACAAGGCTTATTTGACATTACTGTTTGTGTTTACTTGCTCTGTTTGTCACTCACCACTTAGTCACTTCACAGATTAATAGTACAGTCACTTTATGTTTATTAAGTACAGTGTACGAGTGTACAGTAAAGTTTATCGTAATTTGGTGTTTGGTTAATTAGATTAGGTTAGGTTAGGTTAGTAATGATGGGAGTAATCGAATTAAAATAATCGAAATATTCGATTATTAAAAAGATCTGGACATTTCGAAATGCTTACAGCTAATCGAGTTCACTCGTACTAATCGGAAAAATAATCGAGATATCTCGAGTGATTTCATTCGAAATGGTTTTCCGAGACAATCGAGATATGAATTCAGACTTGAGATTTCGAGACAATCGAAATATGATTTCGGACTTGACATTTCGAGACAATCGAGATATAAATTCTGACATGACATTTCAAAAGCAATGGTAATTAATTTTAAGGATTTTTTGGAAGTGCAAAATATCATTCGTGTTCAATACAATTCAAGTATGTAATGTTAAATAAATTGTTGCTATGCTACTACTACTACTACCATCACGACATTTCCCCGTAGTGGTAGGCATAGAGAATGGACCGCCACACACGTCTATCCTGGCATACAATCCTAGCCTCTCCCACATTCATACATCTTGACCATACTATCACACAGTTCATTCATCTTCTTATCCATTCCTCCTCTTATATTCCATACGCCAATACGGCACTCCATTCTCCTCTTTGCACCCCCCCCGAGAGACGCGGCATGATGGGTGGTGAGCCTTATCGCTGCCCACAGGCATTCTCTCGTCTTCCTGCCCTCCTACTTAATTTTAATATTTCGCATAACTACTTACATACTACCTACACTTATGATTAAAATATTACCTTACGCTCTTACAATACAAAGGAAATACAATTATATTACTTAACACTAAACTTCACAAAAGTCACTTAGTACTACAATTGTCATAAATCATACACTCATTGCGTCCCTATTTCTTCCCCTGTCACCTTCCGTGCTTCCGTCTGCGGTGGCCGGTCTTTGCTGGCACAATTTCCAGATGGTCCACTGTAGCTGTAGAATCCGTCCGGTGCGGCCCTCGCCTGCCTGCACATGGTGCGGCGTGACCGGCTTCCGAGAACTACGGCCTCTGACATGTGTGGGTACACAGGCGCCCGGCCCGGTATTGTGACTCTTCCCGCGCTGTTGCTTTACGTTCCCACCAAAATGGACACACAATTTTGTGCATTATTCACATCTCAATCGCATCTCAATTTTTTGCAAATTGTCTTCCACTCTCACATATTATTAAACGATAAACACAGGTCACTTGACATTTTTTACTGTTTCCATACAACACTGTTTAGTTTGTTTGTCCATTCACTCTTAACTTACTTAACTTGTAGAAGCCTCAATTGTCTTTTACTCTCACATATTAAAACATATTATCACTATTATTATATTATACATACACTTGACATTTTTCATCGTTTCCATACAAAATTGACTCATTTATTTTGTTTTTTCACTATTAAATTAAACAACTTGTAGGAGCTTCACACAACTGCGACCGGCCGGGCCGGCGCACCGAAAACAAAATGGGTTTGTGTTTATAATATAAAGGGACTAACCTGAGCTGATTAAGATGTATTCACAACTTTTAACATTTTTGTGTGTCGTATCATCAGCACTATGATTTTTATTTTGATTTTATTTTGAAATTACTCTGCGTGTGACGTATTAAGTTCACGTCTGTTAGTTTGTTTCCCAGAAACAGGATAACTATCATCATCATTTCCTTTCCACACCTAATGGTGCATAGGGCACTGCATTGGTAAACCAATCGCAGCGTATTTTGATAATTTTATGTTACATGAAGGTCAGATGATCAGTCTTACGCTTCAGATACCAGTCCATGGACTGTGAAATATTTTAGTGTGAAAACACCCTTATAAATAAATATTTCAAATCAACCATGTCGGGAATCGAACCCGAGACCTTTTGCATGGCAGGCAAACGCGCTGACCATGACACCACGAGGCCACCATATAACTATCACAACGTTATATTATTGGTTGATTTCGGCGAACTTTCTTTTATACATTTTCAAGAAATTTACAATTTATTGTTCTTATTTTTACAGTGCGTAATAAAACATGTTTTATGTCAAATTTCCCGTAGGGCTGAACTTCCTCATTACTATTTTGAAGCACTTTGTTATTACACATGTATTTTTTTACCCCCCCCCCCCCCAATAGTCAGCGATGTTTTTTTTTTTTTTCTGTTTTCTTACATTTCACGGGTAAAAAATCGATTGATTCGATGTTTGACATCGATTATTTGCATGTCTCGAATGCTTGTTTTCGATTATTCCATCATTATAAGATTTGATTACTGGGTCACAGACTAACCATAGGTTCAGAGTTTCAAAGATTATTTCTTCTTCTTTTTCGTTTTATGGCTTTTTTACCCCCCCTCTGGAGTGTTCTAGCTAGTGTCGACTTTATATCCAGCATTATAAGGGCGTTCCTCACATATATTTAGAGAAAAATAATTTTAAAAATTGAAACACAGTAGTTTTCTGAAAAGAGAATATCAAAGTCGAAAATTTAAAACGACGTTTTCAAAATGAAAAAAAGGTGAATTGAAATAAAAAAATTTAAAAAACACGTGATGTGTTATTGACAGTTATTAAATATATATCTAATTTTATTAATATTTTTATCAAAAAATAAAAAATATATATTTTGAAGAACATCCGCAACACACTGCTTGCATTATTTTTATAAAATTTGCTAATAACAACAAAAATATTGCAGAGTATTAACGCAAGCACATTTTTTAATTAATTTAAATTATTTAATCACGAGGTGCTACCGCCGGTGGCGATTGTGGGAAACTTTAGAAATAATCATTTAACATGACAGTCCGGTGTTTTGTTTTTGGATGTAGTCATCAAATATTGCGGTGTAAATGCATTTAAAAAGTATACTACAATTGTACGTCTGTCCTCTAAATCATCCTATAATGTGCATAACCTTTTTGTGCATAACTAGATACACTATTCAGTGGTTTTGAACAGCGCGTACATGAATTTTACCGGCAACATAATGAAAATGACAAAATATTTTTTACTCTCAGATTAGACTACTGGTATACTAGAATACACTTTTTTGTGCTCGGGTTTTTTTTTGTTTTTATTTGTATGTGGTAATTCTTATATTATCTTCATCGAGCAAAAGATAAAATTTGATCTCACTGTCACTCATCCGTATGGAAAAACGCGGTAAAATGTTTTTTTATTTTTTTAAATTTATTTATTAAATGACAAAATAAGTATAAAATTACAAATAGTTTGTACACACAAATTAATAATAATAACGTTTTTACCTCTATAATAGAGTGAAAACTAGTGTTTAGAGAGGGAGATTGTTTTACATTTATTTTTATAGTCAACACGTCTTGGTTGGATTCATGTTGAATTTTAGTAACATACGTGAGCTAGATTTCAACATGTCTTGCAGTTGCAGAGCTCACGGATGGTTTTAAATCTAACGACCATTTAAATTTAACAAAAAATTGACTTAAGAGTATTTAATTAAAATTAATAACAAAATTTTAAAAGAAGTGATTTTAACCAAATATAAACGTTATCAGATAAATAAAGATATTAAAAGAAAAGTGAGTGCCCGGAGCAATGATGAACGGTGCACTTAAATCAACCTTGGCAAATAAATGTTTTTCGCAAAAGGCATAATTAACAATTTATAAGTTTCACAATTAGCAACGCAGCCTGGTGCCGACATTTATGCATAAGAGTGAGGTATAGAATCAGAAAAACAAAGATCAAAGTAAGCTGATAAATACAATCTCTCAGGCAAATGTATGCTAAAACAATGTATTAAAAGTGAACATGTTAATTTATTTATTATAGATACAGCTCGAGTTAATTACAACAGTTTCACGAAGAAACATACGAGTATATGCAAGAAACTGAAGAAAAAAGAACATAAAACTATGAAGCTAAAACAAAAATAAGGGCAATACAATATATTCATAAACACGATAAACATGTAAAATTTCGAGTTAAACCATGCCAATCCATCTTCATCCACTGTTTTAGTGGCGATGAGATCTATGAAAAGCCGGAAGATCTATTCCAAAGAATTACAAGTTGTGTGACAAATTGACTAATCTACACATTCTGGACATTGAGGCATAAAACCAAAAGTTGCTATTAAAAGATTTAATAAATATCAGATTTCGATTATGTCGACATTCTTGCATTATATAAGGCTGAGACAGACATTATTGACTAAATCAAGATCCTTGCAATGTGATGGAGTTCTGCGTTGGTTTGGACATGTAGAGCGAATTAATGGCAAAAAAACAGCTTAAAGAATTTACCATGCGAATGCATGTTAATGAATGAAGAAAATAAGGAAGACCGAGAAAGACATGACTTAACTTGAAGAAGACTGTCACAGAATCTGTCATTCAAGTCAAAATTTAGGCAAAAATTTATTTTAGTTTTTCACTCACACTTTCAAATAGTATTATGTACGTGTGACAAGCATGGATAAAAAACGTAATCAAAAATCGGCGTTGATTTCAAAATCGGATATCTACTCATTGATTTAGTATTAAAAAAACACTTATCTGTCAATCAACATTTGCAAATAAATAATTTGCAAATTGCTAATAATCTGTAATTGCTGATTGTGACATAAAAATACCAAATCAGCTTAGTTTCATTACGTAAAAGAATTGTTTTGCGCAAAAGCAAAAAATTAGTCACAGACTACCTACCTCAGCAAAAAAAGTTATGCTAGCTTAAATTCATCTA